>NW_026585644.1:33622136-33651151 GCF_907164565.1 Psammomys obesus
TAGGGATGCAGGGATACAGGGATGCAGGGATGCAGGGGTGCAGGGATGCAGGGATGCAGGGGTGCAGGGATGCAGGGATACAGGGATGCAGGGATGTAAGGATGCAGAGAAGCAGGGATACAGGGATGCAGGGATGCAGGGGTGCAGGGATGCAAGGATGCAGGGATACAGGGATAGAGGGATGCAGGGATGGATGCAGGGATGCAGAGATGTAGGGATGCAGGGATGCAGGGGTACAGGGATGCAGGGATGCAGGGGTACAGGGATAGAGGGACTCAGGGTATTTCCCAGTCCTGGGGATGTACCTAGATGGCTCTGAAGACAAACTGACCTGAAACAGCGACTTGCAATGGGGCTGTTTACAGGAGCTGGGGGGTGGGTACTAGTGATGGAGGAAGGAAAGATGATCTCTGTTTGGAAGAGTCTTAGGAGCCACTTGAGTGCCCAGCTATGACCCAGTTCAGCAGCTCCAGGCTTAGGCTAACCTGGCTGGTAGTGGCCAGGGCACGGTGTTCTGTATCCTATCAGCCTCAGGGATCTGGGACTCCACAGAGTTCTCTGATATGTGTGGGAGGATGACCTGGATCATCCCAAGCTTGCCCCCTGACGGGGTGTGGAATGTCCTGTTGGCAGGCTAGCATCCTCAAAAGGTGCATACCCCATGCTTTGGGAGGGGGGGAGTTGAAAGTTGAGATTTTCTGTAAAGATTCATAGCTTAATAGAAAGTCCTGGGAGTTTAAAGACCTGGGTTCTAGTTCTATGCTTGCGTTCCTCTGGAAGTCTCGGGGAGCCCCTTCTCCTCACAGATCCCCTTAGCTGCTGTAAAATAGTGCAGCTCAACTAAGTGACCTCTAAGGTTCCTTCGAGTAATTGAGTCTGTGCCCTACCTACTGCTTATCCTGAAGGCTGGGCTAAGAGTCTGTGCACACTGACACAGCTCTGCTGAGCGCTCCAGATTTGGACACAGGCCCGCCTGCACTTACAGGTGCCAGACTAGCAGGCATCCATGTTTTCAGTGCTTTGTGTTAGACCAACAATGAAAACACAAGCACATACCTGTTCCCTTGGCACTCATAGCCTATGACTTCCAGGTGCAAGCAGAAGTGGGCAGATAGGCCCAGGTCCCTTGCTCAGGCTAAAGACGGGTCCCTTACCTGAACTCAGGAGGCACAGTCTACGTTTTCATGGACTGAGCACCTGAGGGCAACACTGAATCACTTATCCACCTGGCAAGTCACCCTTGGCCCTGGTATCACAGGGACTGGCGTGCAAATCCTGGCGTGACTCCCTGTGACCTGGCCAGTAATATGGAGCAGAAAGCTCAGGCGCAGCCCTCTGCCTTTTATGCTATGTGCTCAGGTCTTAGCATTGGGGGTGGCGGTGGGGCATGGCTGTGGGGGAGGGGGAGGCATAGGGTTGGGGGTGGACGCCAAACAGTGCCTGTGTTAAAAGCCAAACCAGGCTGGGCTCAAGACAGGCTCGGGGTGCCCCCCCTCCCCCTCCTTGCACTGCCTCCTGCATCATCAGCCTCTTCAGAGTCAGCGGCTCAGTGAGGGATCTCGGGTTCCAGCCCCTAGGAAAGCGGACCCTGCCTGGCTCTGTTTCCACTGCTGCTAAAGGGGCATTGTTTTCCTTCCCTCCTGCCTGCTCAGGTTGCTCAGCCCAAAGCAGCTCTCCTACCTGCGTCTGAATCAAGCAGGGGCCCCTCCCGTGCTTGGATTCCTCACCCTAGCAGAACACATTTCCCTCCCTGCCTTTACTCCATTTTCTTAGCCTTGTGACAGTCAGTTTTACGTGGCACCAGGCAAGGAGAACCCCTTCCTCACTTTATGGAAAAGTCCAAGACTTGAGAAACATTGTCTCACAGAGGAATAAAATCCTCCTCTCCTGACTTCCTGGCTCCCTGGTGATGTGTGTCTCTCTAAGCCAGTTCCTGAAGGCCCTGGGCAGAATATAGGGACAGAAGAGACCCTTGGACTATTCACAACAGTTTCTTTCCCAGACTTGTTCTGGAACCTCTGATAGGTCGGTCCTATCAGGGATAGCCGGAGGAAGGTAGGACCTGGGACAGGGCTATAGCTCCAAGATCTCTCTGGGGGTAAGAGTTGCCCCTCCTGCCTTGTGGGAGATGCACTAGTAGCAGCCAGGCTATGGGACCCTTTTAGAGGTGGAAGGAAAGCCTGGTTCACTTGGACAAGCCAGCCAGAATCCTGAAGCCGGGGACAGCCTTTCATTGGTGTGTCCAGTGAGGTCCTCAGATCTAGTCTCGGTGTCCACCCAGAATCCTGGTGTGGCCACTTCCATGCTGTCACTTTGTAAGGGACTATTACTCTCTGGGCCTGTGTGTCATCATCTGTGGGTTGTTATGGGCAACAGATGGAAGAAGGTGTCTCAGAGTGTTGTACCCTGTCCCCACAGGTACCGATGGGTCTCCATTATGTAAGAACCAGGAACTTCCTGGTTACTCCTGCCCCACCCCCAAAGGCCAGGTAGCAACACAAGCAAGC
The DNA here is from genome assembly GCF_907164565.1 of Psammomys obesus. Classification (NCBI taxonomy): domain Eukaryota; kingdom Metazoa; phylum Chordata; class Mammalia; order Rodentia; family Muridae; genus Psammomys; species Psammomys obesus. The sequence goes on from NW_026585644.1 coordinate 33,624,644, forward strand.
TTTTCCCCATGTGGTGGTGGCTCTTGGATCCTGGCAGTGTCTTCCACAGCTCTCTGGCTTCTGCCTTTTCCCTGTGGTCATTGAGCCCTGTCCCAGAGGCAGCCCTATGTTAAGTCCTTGGATGGAACATTCTTGTCCCTTCTAATATCTTAGGGGCCCTTCTGACACTCGGAATCTGGCCCAGATGTCCAGCCAAGGACATCCTCCACCTGGCCGGTGTTGGGCTGCTCTGGAAAGAGGAAGGACACGGTGATTAACTTTGAATGTCATGTATCATCTGTGGCTCAGGTGTCCTGGGTGCAGGGCATGGAAAGGGGCGGCATTGTCCTTGGAAGGGGCATCAGGTTGCTGGCTGCCTGAGGCTTGGGCTGATAGGGCCCCTAGGAGTCTTGAAAGAGGGTAGTTAGTTGATTGCCAAAGGCCTGGGAAGGCAGGCCTGGGAGAATCTGATCCAGAGCCGCCGCCCCCCCCCCCCCCCCCCCCCCCCGCTGAGGAAAGGTGGTAAGGACCAGAGCCAGCAGCCTCACGTGAGCTTTGTATGCAGCTGGGTACCTCTATCACAGCTGCCCCTCATTGTGCTCTCCAGAGGGACTGCATGTCCATCCCCAGCATGATTCCGCAAATGTGGGAGCCAGGGCTAAGCTGAAGTTGAAAGCTGCCCAGCAAGGGGACAGGGAAGACAGGAACGGAACATCCCACAGTACTGGCAAGGAGTCAGGCTGTCCCAGGATTGACGACACACCCAGGGTGGAGGCAGTGGCCTTGAGGTTGTGGTGGTGCAGGGCAGGCTACAGCCTTGCTTCTCCTCTCTGCAGCTCTGGGCCTGAACCCCCAGCTCTACCTCGTGGCATTGGCCCAGGAGGAGGAAAAATAAGTGGTTTGGGTGGCCCCTCAGCCTGATGGCTCAACGGAACTTCCATGAGGCCCTTCTCAGCATGAAGCCAGACATGAGAGGTAAACACCAAAAAGAAGGACAAACACCGTTCTGGGGGCCACACTGACCTCTTGGCTTAGGCCAAGATGGTGACTTAGGATTGTTGGGTCTCACCCCCAAAGTCAACCCTGTAGGAACTATAGTAGCAGGAGGGAGAGACGGATCCCAAGCTGACAAAGGGACGCAGACACCAAAAGATAGCTTAGGCTGTTTGAGCTGGTGGAGGCAGGAGGGGAGGGGAGGAGCCAGGTAAGAAAGAGAGCAACGACTGAGGAAAAGTTTGCTGCGATGCCACCTGTACTTTTGATAAAGCTGTGACGGGAGTCCTGATGAGGCGGGCAGTATTACAAGTGGGTGTTGATAGGCCGCAGCTCATGTCTCTCACTGAACCCCAGAGTAACAGCCAATGGAGATTCTCCTCAAAGGTTCCAAGAGGAAACCCTGACTTCAGTGAGGGGGTCCCACATATCTGTGGGGACCTGAGTCCATTCCTCTCAGCCCAAAGTGCCTCTTTCTCAACTCTCACACCAGGCAGTGTGGCCCATACAGGCACCTTGCGCGGAGGAAAGCGAAGGCCCTCGAGCAGTACATCTCCCGTGAAAGAAAGCACACTGAGAGCTGCTCCTGCCACATCACAGTAGCAGAGCACATGGGCCGTGCAGAAAGGTATTAGCAATCTGGAATGAGGACTAGGAATCACATCAAGGAACAAACAGTGCTCTGAAGGAACAGCCGAGAGTGTCTCCTCGGGAAGCAGCAGGAAGGATCAAGACAAACAATGGAAAAGCCCAGAGATGTGGCAGCTGACTATTCAAGCCTCAGAGGAGAGAACAATGGTTTTAATAAAGAATTGGGGGAAATTACTGACTTTTTTTTTTTTAAATCAATAAACAAAGGTTTAAAAGCCATAAATTTGCAGAGGCTCACAAAATCCTGCGGAACAGGAGCAAAAAGGAAAATCTACAACTAGAGCCGTCGTGATAAAATTTAAGAATAACCAGGGCAAGGGGCTGGCGAGATGGCTCGGTGGATTAAAGGGGCTTGCAGTCGAGACTGGTGACTTGAGTTCGATCCCCAAGGCCACACGGTAGATGGGAGGAGCTGTCTCTTGCAAGTAGTTCTTAGACCTCCACATATGTTCTTGGTGTGTTGGTATGTGAACCCCACAACTAGCTAAATAGTAATAAAGAAACAGAGACTATCCAGGACAGGCCAGAGTGTAGCTTAGTGACCGTACTCGCTTAATGTGTGCAGGGATCTAGGTTCAATTCCAAGGATACACACACACATGCCCACACATGCATGGCACACATACAAGTATGTGTATGTGTATGTGTGTATATATCAAATATATATGTTAAATACACATCAAAGACAAAAGAACATGGCATGTATATGAGATACTAGATTTATGCATTTTTCCCCTCTTTTTCAAGAGTGAAAAGAAGATTGCCTATGGAGTTTTAATGATCCGAGGGCTTTCAGGCTTTTTAACCTTAGCATAAAATTATATTTTTGCAATTGTGAGAAAAAAAAAAGAATCTTTAACTTAGAATTTTCTATCTAGTGGAACTCCCAAATTTGAATAAGTAAGAAAGATATTCTCAGATTTATAGAGCTTGGGAAGGCATACCGCAAAAGGACAGAATGACTCCTCCGCATGAAATGCTCAAACAAGAAGAGGACAGAGTCCAAGGGATCCTTCAAGTGATCTGAGAGGTAAAGATGTCAGTGATTTTTTATTTTGTTTTTGTTTTTTTTCATCTTATGAATGAGCATTTCGCCTGTATGCCTAGGTATCACGTACATACAGTGCCCACTGAGGCCCAAAGAAGGTGTTGGATCCTCCAGAGCTGGAGTTACCGATGGTAATAAACTGACAGGTGGGTGCTGGGAATCGAACCCGGGTCTTCTGGACAAGCAGCCAGGGCTCTGAACCACTGGGCCATCTCTTCAGCCCAATCAGAGATTATTTTTTTTTTTCAAAGATTAATTGTCTTTTAAAAGAAAAAGAGGGCCCAGGCAAACAACAGACAAAGAAACTGCACACCCTCAAAGCTAGAACCCAGAATCTAAGCAAATTCCCAAAGCTGAGGTTGAGACCCTACGTGGGACCCCACTGATGAAGGTGGGGACGGACAATGGTCAGCACTGAAGGCTTCTAAACATGCTAGGACCAAAAGCCAATTAAAAACCAGACATGGACGGAATGTGAGCTGGCAGTGCTCACGGGTGCTGCCTCCCATGACTTCACTGCAGCCTTGGCTCTGGGCGCACATGCACGCAAACATTGCACCCCACCATGCCGTGCAATGCCCCGCGAACGCTGTCTCTTGTACAGTATGGCTTGCAGTGTTTTCACTGCATTCCTGCTCGTAGAGAAACAATGTTTTAATTACAGAAGCAAAAACTTTTAATACTTTCCTCGTGTCATTCCTCAGTATGTATCAAATCAACATATTTTTGAATGCTGTGGTGTTAGATTCAACAAACACATGCATCTCATTAGCATATAAACTTGCTCTCTTCTTTAATAAACAGTGACATCATTTAGATAGCAAAGACTTATTTTAATAGTTTTTATTTTCTCCGCATTGGAGTTTTGTCTGCACGTATGCCTGTGTGAGGGTGTCAAGCTCTGGAACTGGAGTTACTGACAGGTGTGAGCTGCCATGTGGGTGCTTGGAGTTGAACCCACTTGTAAATAACTTGTAAATATAAAACATGATGAATACAAACCTGGTGGTTGTAGCCACAATATAAATGGGAATGTGTAACATTGTTGCTTAGAAAACAGAAACGTTAGGACTGTGGAGATGGCCCAGGGATTAAGAGCACTTAGCTCTTGCAGAGAACCCAGGTCCTGGTTCCAGCAACTACACTGAGCTCACAACATCTGTATCTGCACTGCCAAAGGACCCAGTGCCCTCTTCTGGCCTCTGTGGGTACTGCATGCATGCGGTACACACACACATAATCAGATAAACACATAAATACACATAAAACTCATACACATAAGAATATCTTTATTAAAAAAAACAGCCAGAAACACTCATATGAATAAAAAATGAGATCTAAAAATCTTAAGAAAATCTATCTAAACTTAAAAACACGGACATATTGAAAATAAAGAAACTGAAAAGACAGTCGAGAAAAATAAGCTGAGATTTGCAGTGTGTGTGTGTGTGTGTGTGTGTGTGTGTGTGTGTGTTAAAAGGAAGTCCACAAGGGCTTCCAACTTAAACCTCCTGCATCAGCCCCTCAAATCCTAGATTATAGTCGTGTGCCACAAATACCTAGGTGGCAATCTTAGTACCCAATAAGATAGAAATCAATGAAAAAACATTAGGGGGGGTGACAAGAAAGGAAATCCTAGGCTAGTAAGTGAGAGAAGGGATAAGCAGAGAAAGCCATAATGAACATAGAGCAACCAATAACACAGTTTCAAAATACAGTGACCCACGGCTCGCAGAACACCAGGGAGAAATGTACAGATCAAGAGCTGGACCTTGGACCTAGTTAATGGAGTGCTAATAGACGGGGAAAAGGTATTCCTGCCTCTCTTTCTCTCCCTTTTTCAGTCCAGACTGGATTTTATCTATCTGAGGCTGGGCTTGAACTTGACACGCAGCTGAGCATGACCAGAACTTCTTGCCCCTCCTGCCTCTACCTTCTTAGTGCTGTATTGCTGGCGTGCAGAGCCACATCTGGTTTATACAGTGCCAGAGATGGACTCCAGGGCTTCGTGCATACTAGGCAAGCGCTCTCCCCATTGAGCTACATCCGCATCAGGCATTTCTAATGTCTGAAATCAACAGAGACTGATAGCCAGGATATACTAAGAAGGTCTACAGATCAGTAACAAACAAACAAACAAACAAACAAACACAGAAACGAAACACCCCAGACATCCCAACTGGTAAAATGGCAAGGGGCATGGCCATTTGCAAAAGAGGAAAGTAAAAGACTAAAGACGTTATCAAGAGATGCTCAAATTCCATTTAATCAGAGGTCTGCTGAGTAAGTGCTCTCAGTTGGACTGGGGAAAATCAGGGGCCTGGGAAACCCCAGCTGTAGGTGGGAATGTGGTCTCAGGAAGGGAGTGTCCCGCTCTGCCGGTGGGAGCACAGGCTGCGAATGCACCGGCTCACATGAAATGCATGTCACACCGTGAGCCTAAGATTTCTGATTCTGGTGTTCATCCCAGAGGGACAGTCTCGTGTGAGTGCAGGCAAGGCACGGAGGCTGTTTTCTAATTTCCACTGCCATGAACTAGGGACTCTTCCTGGTAGAAGGCGTGTAACCAACTCATCCTAGCTTGCCTGGTTCCCCCCCCCCCTCTGGCTCCGTTTTAGCACCAGAAGTCTGCTTTTCTAGAACCTTCTCTACCCCAAGCAGAATGGTTGGTTGCCCTGCACTGGCTGTGTCCCAAGCAGCTCTGTGCAACACGGATGGAACTTAGAAACAGTATATAGTGAAAAATAGAGACGAAACTATTTAACACCTTGTCATTTAAGTAAACACACATATGCTTACAGCAGTCCAAAGCTTGCAAGAGGCACTCCTTGACTACTTTAGAATGGTGGCGTGTGAGGGAAAGAACGAGGACCAGGGAGAAAACACACACGTATGTATACGTACATACCGAAGGACATGAGTGAGGCCTTACAGGGCCCAACAAGATGGTGCAGCACAAAAGAGCAAGTAATAGACACTCAACGATCTGAGGCTGTAGTTCAAAAGAAAAGTAATCTTTGAGGGAGCCGCTGTGTGTGTGTGTGTGTGTGTTCATGTTCCCACCCTGGACGCTTCTGAGAACACAGACAGTAGAGGTCTCTTATAAAGCGCACTCTTACAAATGCTCTTAGGAAAGGTGAGTCCCGTGTGAGATGGGTGTCATTGAAGCCCCCGCGGCCTGGTTACTCCAAGGATACCATGGGATTCTAATGGTAACCCCACTGATCCCCTAGAGAGACTTGCCCTGAGGTTTAGAACTCCCGTGGGTATTTTCTCGGCAGGGAGCAAAGGGACAGCCATTGCTCAGCCGATACACACCGCATGAGTGGAACACAAGCATCCACCAGCACCTCCTCCCAGGAAGTCTCTCAGAGACGGGCCTGCTACATACAAGCCACCCGGGGTGTAGGGCCTGCACACCCTCTGGAGGGCAGAGAGGGGTGCTTGCTGGAGAGGTGTGAGGCAGGGAACCCACATACCCTACCTCATCGAAGTCAGCCACATCCTCGCAGTTCTCCAGGACCCGGGAGTAGAAGGACTGCCCTGTGGAGAGAGGAACCCTAGAGTCAGGCTTGTTTAGCTGATGAGTGGGGACACGCCTCATGTTGAGAGTGTCAGAACAGCATTTGGCCCCGTGGCTATGCAGTTCTTTCCAGAATGAGGGGAATCCCCACACATAACCTCTTACCTGACCTTCTAGCAGCCAAAGATTGTTCACTTAATTTTATAAACGGGACGCTAAAACCTAGGAAGGCCCATGTTAGTCGGAGTAGAAGAGTGGACCCGGGACTCTTTTCTCCTCTCACCACTTACCTGGAGACTCCCTTGGTCTCCTTTTTGCAGCTCCCCGCCCTGCTGGTCCAGCAGAAGCCTGGCTGATAGGGTCAGGATACTAGTCAGGATTTGTGGTTAGCCCCCTTCTGTGACCATATCCACACACACCGCTGTGACTGGGGTCTTTAGGGGCAAGAAGAGGGCCCGACTTCTCCTAAGTCTTAGAGCTCTGTGCAGTTCCGGGTAACCCATTGCACAGCCTCTTGGGTGACCTGCTGCTTTGAGATCCTCATTTGGGTCCTCAAGCAGCCCAGCCTCTACCAACTGACAGCCAGCCAGAGCAGGCGGACCCACAATGTCTGCGCAGACCGGCTTGACTATAGTAGTCTGCAGTTAGCCAGCAGGACTCTGAGCATGCGCGAGCCCGCCCCTTTTGTCTAAGCAGCGCCACAGCCTTGCCTCTGCCTCCTGATTAAAGCCACGTACCACCATACCTGGCCTAATAATATTCCTCTCACATGGTTTCACTTTGTGTGTTGATGATTTCTGCTGCCAGGCTGAGCTCTCTCATTGCACCAACGGCTGGTTACACCGAAGGCTGCTAGTACTGAAAGTGACCAGTAGCCAGGGCTAGTAACTCTGAGGGTGGCCTAGCGGTCAGGGAATCACAGCCCAGCGGAGAGCAATGGAGAGCTTTCAGGAGTTGCAAGCTCTTACTACTGAAGAGTTCCAGTAGCTGGTAATTTGGGGGATCGGGTAGGGGGACTGGGGCTCCTACCAGGGGCTGGGAGCCGCTGGGACTGAAGCTGTGGGGCTCCAGGGGAGCTGTCGCTTTGCCTGCTCATGATTTCCTTTAGAACTGAGCAAAAGAGCCTTCAGCCAGCCGCTAACACAACCAGCCGGCGCTTAGGTGGTGGGTCTCTGGACCCAAAGCCAAGGGTCTTTCTTCGCCCTCCTCTGTCTCCCTTCCCGTTTCTATGCTCCCCGCCCCCTTGCAGAGAAGACAGGCTTAGGTGGCTTCTTCCTGCCACCTCCTCCTCCTGATGGTTCATGTAATAGAGGGTTTGAAGGGACACGGATGTCTCAGACCATCCTCCCCACCCCACCCTGACCAACTACACACCTCAGATGGGGACTGTTGAGTGGAAAGGCTGAACTCGCCTTCTTTTCAGACCTATTCAGCCTGGGCCAAGTTGCTGGAAGAATCAAATTAGAAGAGAGTCGGGGCTGGGGCGCAGGTTAAGGGGTGTGAGTGGCAATGAGAGAAGACACCTACTAGTCCAAATCATACTGAGAAACATTCACCGGAATTCTTGATGTGCAGGATCACGAGGACATTCAACACCCACAGGATCCCACCCTCAGCGGACCGTCAAGGGGAAGCCACAGGGTTGGCACAGACCCCAGTCAATGTCATATAAAACACGCCCAGGATACAAGTGCGCATGAGTCACAGAGACGGTACAGAAGAGGGAGGGTGCGTGCTGTTCTACAGTGGGTTGGGATCCCATGAGAAGGGCTGCAATTCCTATCAGGAAGAAACCAAGTAGAGAAGATGAAATTATTACTTACAATTAACTTAGCATTCCAGAAAAGGCAGCGGTGCGATAGGATCCTGTTTCTTAAGCAAAAACAACTTCCCAGTTGTGTATACTCATTCTGTGTTACACACCCACATGAAAAGACCACCGTCACTAAATGGCCAGCTCTGTGGGACAAGGAGAAGATGCTGCCAGCATACACACGCTTCGTGGTTTCACTCTACGTTATGTATATTATATATAGGTTTAAAAACATTGTTTAGGTTTCTGTTGTTGTTCATTTGTTTTGCCCTGTTTCTTTGAGACAGCCTCTGTGTGTAGCCCAGGCATCTTATCTGGCTTTGTGTGTGTGTGTGTGTGTGTGTGTGTGTGTGAGAGAGAGAGAGAGAGAGAGAGAGAGGGAGAAGCCTGGAGATCAAACAAGGGCCTTGTGTATACTAAACATCACTCTGTCTCTGATTTGCATCCCTAGCTGTGCATATAGGTGTTTTTTTTTTTTTTCTCTTAAAGATCATACTTTCCCTCAGCCTTGTGATCAAAAGGGAAATAGGTTTAAATCCTCACCAACTTAAACCAGCGGTCTATCTCATGGAAGGCTTTGACTAACTTGAACTCAATCCCACCTGGGAGTTAGTGTGGGCTATCACTGGCGGCCATAGCTGGGTGCCAGGGAAACATGTTGTGCCCTCCTTTCCAGATGATCTGAAGGCCCTGCTTGGCTGGTACCAAGGCCAGGCAAGAGAGGGATGACCCCGCTGGCCCTCGCCATGTCAGGGGTGAGAGTGGTGAGCAGAGAGGCTGGGCTTGTTCCCTTTAGGATTCTCTGGCCTCAGTGGCCTTATCTGTTGTTTCTGAAACTGTGGCACTCTAGCCCAGCCTGGCTTTGAACTCTCAACTGTCCTCCAGAGGTGAGCTATTATGCCCTGCTGGCTCAGCCATTCTATTCTGTTTAGTAAGAGATTTCCGGGGCCTGAATAGCTTTTATCACACAGGAGGTAGAGCTGGACCTGGCCAGAGAGCCAGGGATTTGATGCTGGGTTCACAGAAGCCTGTGTGTGTGTGTGTGTGAGATGTGATTGTGTGTCGGGGAGAGAAGGGGCAGAGGCATGTGGAAATGGTTGCCTGGTTGCATCTGAGAGGATAATGACCGTGCTATACCGCAGAGAAGCCATACACACAGAAGTGGATGGGAAATACACGGGATGGAAAAGAGTCTTTAGCACTAGCCAGGGACAAAACAAGAGAAAAAAAAATCGAAAAGGCTCCACCGTGCTTTGGAAGGCAACTAGCAGAGGAGAAGAAAGCGAGAGCCATGACATCTCGGCTTTGCGCCTGCTAATTTTTCCCTCAGGCAACACACACGCTATAACTCGAGAATCAGGTGAGCGCAGTTGTGTCTGGCTTCCCCAAGGACCCCTGCTCTGAATACTCAAAGGCCTTTCCATCCTATAAGGTCTTAATGAGGCCTGGATATGGCTCTGCTCTGGGGTCCCTGGGAATGAAAGCCTGGGGAAGTCAGCCTGGGGAAGAAGTCAGCCGTGGGGGCGCAGGTGAGGTCTGTGAGGTGCTGCTGGGTTTGAGTGTGCAGAAAGCACTCTGTTGTTTCTCACAGCCCTGTGGAGGGGCCATAAAACACAGTGAAATTAGTCACTGTGGAGTGCACACGTCACAGCCCGGCTCCACCTGGAGATGCTCTAAAAACCTCATTGTCTTGGGCCCTGGGGTGAAGCTGTGAGGAACAGTGTCACAGAGAGGGAGGAACTCTCTCTCCCTCCATATACATGTAATATATTCATGAAAATGTAAATATTCCCTTAAACAAATCATGCAGAAACAGTGGAAAGAGCACTATATTAGAAAAAAAAAGAAGAAGAAGAAGAAGAGCCACATTTTAGGAGGATTAGCAAGCAGTTCTTGGGCCTCTGCCATTCTGGGTTATCGCTGGGGACTGTGAACCTCATCATGCTCAAGTTCATTTCCACTTACCATCCACTTCATCCTCCACCAGCCTTAGATAGTGACATTTCAGCTTCATTTTAAATGGCCTCAGATGAAACCATTAACAATCCTAATACCCAATCCCTTTTAGATTGAGAATAAAGCTTGAAAGAAAATAGCCTCTTCCTCGAGTGGAGAGGGGTCAGCTGAGGAGGTTAGATGGAAAATTGAACGGCAGCCTCCTTCCTTCCTATGGCTGAGCTGTTTGGTTTGGAATGAACCCGTCTCCAGCCAGTCAGTGCAGAGCTGAGCTCAGAGTGTCGTGGGTACCACATCATCTGATATTCCCAGCACGACTCGAAGGATTCAGGATCTTAATAGAATGAACCTTTATGTCATTTGCCATTTAAAAATGCCCACCCTGCGGCTAGCCTCGTATGCTTGCGTTATGTGCAGAGTGACTGGCGTCCTAGCTTCTCAAGGGATACGATTACACAGCCCAAAATACGCTACTCGCACAGACTCAGTTCTCTTTTCCAGTTGGCCCTGCTAGAGACAGACTTTTGAGACAAGGCAGGCACAGAGGGCTGATAGCCCATCAGTTCCTTCATTTCCACAGTCAGCAAGGGGTCTTCCCCTCCCCGGGACCTGTGTCAGCCCTGCCATCCAGCCCTCATGGAGGGAGGTTGAACTGAGATAATTAAAATCTGGATGCTGTCTTTAAGAGCCTATTACAAGCCGCAGGGAGAGATGTTGTCAGCCTCGGAGAAGCGTTTATATAAGGTAGAATTAGACTGCCGGCATGAAGCGAAAGCACGGAAGAGGGGAAATGAGTCTTTGCCTAGCAGGTCAAGGCAGGAGTTAGCCAGGCATGAATACAAATATCAAAAGGATAACAGGTTCTAGGTCTCCAGTGGGCTTGGGCAGTGAGCTGGGGATTCCGGGAGATAATGTATGCACGTTTTCAAAGGATGTGGAGCTGAGAAAGCAGTCCTGATGATGGAGCTGGCTGTGGTGCACTGAATCCTGATAGGTGTTGGGGGAAACGGCAGGTCTGTTCTCAGAAAGCAGCCATTGGCAGAAGACCTAAGTAGGGTCCAGAGGAGGATTAGGGGCTCTAAGTCACCCTTGGCTACTGGCCTAGTTTGGTTCACCGTGGCTGTGAAGAAAACACTGGCCATCTGCAACATGGGGAGAAAGGGTTCTGTTTAGAGTACAGATTGCTGTCTGTCACTGAGGGAGGCCACGGCAGGACCTCAGGGCAGGAGCCCGGAGGAGGCAGAGCCTGAAGCAGAGGCCGTGGAGGAACACTGCTTACTGGCTTGCTCTTCATGACTGACAGAGCTCGCTTTCTTTTACACCCCAGGACCACCTGGCCATGTGCAGTGGGATGGGCGCTCCCACATCAATAATTATCAAGAGAAATGTCCACAGGCCAATCTGATGGAGGCAATGCCTCAACTGATCCAACCCCTTTCCAAGTGACTCTAGTTTGTGTCGAGTTGACAGGAGCTAAGCGGCATAGTTACATAGAGAGTTTGAGTCCAGCCTGGGCTACATAAGACCTTGTATTAAGAAAAACAGCAACAGCAAAAACACCTAGAAAGGAGACTGGTGCTGCCAGTTCAGGATGGCTTGGTAATCATGTGCAGGGCATGACAATCCCAAAACTATCCAGCCACCACCTGGTTTTTGCTAGGATCTACCCCTCTGGCCGATGTTGCTCCATGTGGGCTGAGAGACAGAGCGTAATGCTATTTGCCACCCAGTCCTGTCCTAATTCTTTCCTTGCTTTACTTCACTGTGCGTTTTCTCTGAGATGGGCCCAGCAGAGGTCCCCCAAGGCCTCTGCCCTCCCCTAATGCTATCTGCTTCCTGTTACCCCAAAGCAACTCTCTGAAAGAGTCCCTGCTGCAATCTCCGTCTCTCTACTCCACATCAGCCTGCTTCCTTGGATGGCAGCTGTCCCCACCTTCACCAAGAACCCGGGCATGACAGCTCTGAGCTCAAGGGAGACTTCTGCAGGGGTGGGCCCGGTGCTGCCGCTCATGCCTTAGAGCCCTGGAGCTGGTGGGTCCCACCCATAGTGTCTCATAAGCATCCTCTGTAATCTGGGAATAATCATGCTCAACCAGTTTAACGTCTCGGGACCTTGGGACAGTCAGCAAGAAGTTGCTCTGAAGCAAGTCTGAGTCTCCATGAGCACAGGGCCACTGGGTAGATATTGAAAACTTGTACTTATTATTACTGAGGGTGAATGCATGCTGAAAGTGGGGGGGTGGTATACTCTGTCGAGCCGGCTCTCTTCCCTAATTTGAGAGGGCTCTGGGAACCGAACTCACATCTCCAGGCTTGCAGAAGTGCCTTCGCCTCCTGAGCTGTCCTTCTGGTCCTGAGCTGCATAGATAAATGTGGCTCTTGGGCCAAGTTGCCAGCTACCAAGTTGCTTCTCTCTGACTTAATCTCCTCATCCACAAAATGGGGGAAGGATGGTGCTCAGACCAGCATTTGCACGTATTTTATTACTAAGCAGAAAACAGCTACCGTTCCATGGAGCAGTCCTTCTTTGCTTTGAGTTATATGCTAAATATATAAGTTGTCCCCTCTACTATGAAGCGCACTTATGGTGTAATTTTAGCAACATGTAATTAGAATTAGAAACAATTTTTCACTCACCTGTAATCTTATTCAAGTTTTAGGTATTTTAAGTGTGATTATGACTTTTTTTTTTTTTTAACTAGGTGAAATGTACATTCACAGATCTTAAGGGTATGTTTTAATGAGTCTTAATAAATGCACGTACTTGTTTAATTACCACACAGTCGAGACATAGAACGTCTTCAGTTCTTCAAAATCTTCCCCAGCTCCCTTTCCAGTTAACTTCTACCTGCCGCTGTCAGCAGCTAACCATGGCTCCAATTTCTATCATCGAAGACTGTATCCCGTCTTCATTTTTTAAAGTTTATTTTTATTTCATTTTATGTGTGTGCATCACATGCGTGCCTGACTTCCACAGAGGTCAAAGGATGACATCATAGCCCCTGGAACTGGAGTTTATAGACAGGTGTGAGCCACCAGGTGGGTGCTGGGAACCAAACCCAAGTCCTCTGCAAGAGCAACAAGTGCTCTTAACCATGGAGCCATCTCTCCCGCCCCAGTGCCCCCTCCCCGCACTTTAAACATCATTTATATGGTATCAGATAGATGGTGCTTTTGTGTATATGCGTGTGTGCCTGTTCATGTGTGCGCAAGTGTGTGTGTGTGTGTGTGTGTGTGTGTGTGTGTGTGTGTGTGTGTGGTCAGAGTCATCCTTGGCAGTTGTTGCTCCAGTGACATTCAGCATCTCTTTTGGGACAGCGCCACTGGCCGGCCCACAAGCTCTGGGATCCTCCAGACTCGCCTCCCCAGCACTGGAATTATGGGTGCATGCCACCATGCCTGGTGGGTTCCACGGATTGAGCCAGGTCCTGTGCTTGCAGGGCAAGCATGTCACCAACTGAGCTAATCCTCCAGCCCCCAGATGTGTGTCTCACTTCTGTCGGTGCTTTTCTGACTCATTCATACCATTGTCGGGTACATCAGCCCGGCAGTTCTCAGTGCCCGAGGAGTCCTGGAACCAATTCCCTGTGGATAGCTAAACCTGTGGTGGCCAGAGTCCCTTGTATAAATCCTTGTAGCATTTGCGTTTAATTCACACACATCTTCCCATGTACTTTAAGCTACCGTTTGTCTACATGTAACACACACACACACACACACACACACACACACAAATGTAAATGCTTATAAATGTAAATAGAGTGTATCACTTAGGAAAGTCTGACCAGAGAAAAGGGAACATTCAATGCATTCCCCCCTCATTATTTATCTCATCCATATGGTAGGCCAATCTATTCATTTTCACTGTCAGTTAATAGCCTGTGGTATGGATACACTTCAGCCTGTCGGGCTGTTCTGCTGATAGACTTTTAGACTGCTTCTGATAGTGTGCTATTATTGCTAGACAGCTGTTTTTGTTTGTTTTGTCAACGTAAGTTGTCAAACTAGAGTTACCTGGGAAAGGGAACCTCAGTTGAAGAGTTACCTCCATCAGACTGGCCTCTCGGCAACAGGCTGGGCCGTCCCTCCGGTCCCTCTGCCCTGTCTCTCCGTGTAGCCTTGTCTGCCTCAGAACTCACTACGTAGATCAGACTGACCTCAAACTCGCAGAGACTCAACTGCCTCTGCCTTCCGAGAGCTGGGATGGAGGTGGGCACCGCCGTGCCCGGCTCTCCAGCCCCTTTTAATGTTAGCTTTAGTAATCTATCTTAAGTTCGTCTTTGCGGGTGGAAGGATACAGGAGTTTGAAGTTTATTTTTCCCATGTGGGTATCTAGCTCTTTGAAATACTTCAGATTGTATACACATGAGATCCACTCCCAGACACTGTCCTACCCACTTGGCTGTTATCTGTTTTTGACTAGTGCTACCCTGAGTTGGTTCCTGTGACTCTATAGGCTTTTAATCAAATAGTGAGACTCCCCAATGTCCATTTTCAAGGCTGTTTGGGCTATTGCAGAGACCTGCACACCCATTCACTTTAAAAATAGTTTCCAACGCAGCCTGTTGTAGCTTTGCCTGGGCTGTGCTCATTCCGTAGAGCAGTTTATGGAGAACTGGCGCCTTTACCCTTATGAACTTTCCTCCCACAGACCAATATATTTTCTCTGTTCTTTCATTTTTCTAAGGGTTTTGCTTTATTTTTCATGTCACGGTCTTTGACAAATTTTTTTTTTAAAGTTTTATTTTATGCAATTATAAATGTAATTGCTTTTTAAGTTTCTTTATTTCAGCTGGTTGATTCTATAAAAACATTTGTACATGTCAATCCTACACCCTTAAAAAGTTGCTTAAAATCCACTCATGGTAGTGGTTTTCACCTAGATTGCTTGGAATTTTCCATACAAGCCAGAAAGGTTTTCTGTGAAAAAGGCAATTTCACTTCTTCCTTCCCAACCTGTGGGAGTTTTGTTTTTTCTTGCCTTATTGCACTGGCTAGAACACCACTTAGTAATGAACAGAGTGGTAAGGGAGGGTGACTTTGCCTCGCCTGTGCCTTTAATGTTCAGGGTTTGTGAGGTAAGTGTGGTGTTAGCTGGATAGTTTTTGGATAGTCCTTTATCTGATTAAAGAAGTTTCTCCAGTCCTCCTTTTCTGAGAGTTCTTATTGTGAGTAGGTATTGAATTTTGCCTAACAATTTTTATGCAACTGTGGATAGAACCTTGTAGTTTTTCTCATTTATTCTGCTTACATGGTGAAAAGCTTTGATTTTTATAATTTTAAAGAGAGTTTTTGCTTTCCTAGGATAAGACTCATTTGTCATGATGCACTATCCTTATACATTACTGCTCCATTGGCTGAGATGTTGTTAAGGGACTTTATATTTGTACTTATGAGAGTCATTGGACGGACACACGCACTGTGTGTGTGTGTGTGTGTGTGTGTGTGTCTGTAGGCCAGAGGTCAGTGGCTTCCTCAGTTGCTCACCGCTTTATTCAAGGATATTCAGGGTCTATTCCTGCCCCTGAGCTTGCTGATCCCATTCAGCTGCTCTGCTAGACAGTTTCCCCTGGGGATTCCTGGTCTCCCTTTCCCGAGGGCTGAGATTGCAGGTGGCCTTTGAGGTGGCCCGGCTTGTATGTGGGTGCTGGGGATCTGAACTCCAGCCCTCACACGTGTGGCACACACTTTATCACTGAGTCGATTCTCCAGCACCTCTCTCTGCCTTTTCGAAAGTAGAGCTTGTGGGGAGGAGGCAAGACTCAACCCCCAAGCTGCATGCAGAGTGCCAAGGGCTCCACCACTGGGCCCCAGCCCAGCCACCACGCTTTCTAATTTCTCACTTGTCTTCTTCTTTGACCCTAAGTTAGAAAGAAGCCTATTATGTAATTCTCAAATATGTGGGGCTTCAAAAGACAGCAAAACGCTATTGATTTTATAGTGAATCTCAGTGTGGCCAAAGCACATACTCTGTGTTGGTTATGTCCAGCCTGAGACCTATGGGCCCTCAGTGTCCCACAGTAGCTACGAATGCAGCGCAGTACATTTGTAGACGACAATATCCCATCTTCAAAAAGGTTGACTCTCCTGTGAGTGTACAGGATGTCAGATTTTCAAGGTTTTTTTTTCTTACTCATTAGCATGCATGTATGATATGTGTTTGTGGTTACACATGCCATGTTGTGCACGTGGAGATCAGGGGACAACATTATGGAGATGTTTTTCTCCTTCCTCCTCTGTATGGGTTCTGTGGCTCCAACCTGGGTTGCCAAGCTTGCTGAGCCACCGTGAGTCTGGGTTGTCAGTCTTCTGAAATGTGGTGGCACCTGAGCTCCGCATCATTTGCCTGTCACAATGACAGCACCGTAGATAGTCAAGACAAATGTGCGTTCCTCAGCTTTGAGGCGTCAGACCTCAGAAACCCCTGTTAGGGTGATGAGGGTGGAGGGGCGCATCAGCTCTTCCATCTCCCTAATGACTTTCGTGTCTGCTTGCCGGTAATTTGCTCTGGAAGCAACCCATTGTTTGCTTACCCAGAATGCTCTTCACTTTCCTATCGACAGGTGATGGCACAGTATGACAAGGAAATTCAACTCAGGATGTCTCCCCCCACCCCATAAGCATACTCCTCAAGCGCCTTAACTCATGTTCTCTCTGGAAACAGCTGCTCACAGAGCCCGGCTCAGGACACCAGAGACTCCCTGGGCCTCCAGCTCTCCACTAAGCAAAGGCCCTGTCTGCCACTATTCTTGATCTCCCGTTACTCTCACTCAAGTATCCTCTTACCATTCATTTCCCCTTCCTCACTCTGCTAACACCAGGAAGTCAGACTTGGCAGGGCTCATCTGAGGGGTGGGATAGGGCAAAGATCTTAAGCCATTTTTGAACTTACTGTGCCCCATTTCTCTGCCCCAAATGTCCCGGGTGCTGACCACAATGGTTCCCACTTTTGAGGCAGGATCTTGGAGGCAGAGAAGAAGAAAGTGTTGCCTTGGAGCCCGGGATAGGGCTTGCAGAGGCTGGGAGATAGGATCTCCCAATTCAGAGACAGATGGAGGTGGCTGTGACCCTGGCGATCCATATGCTAGGCAGGGAACTCCTTCTGCACCAGGTGCTGGGAATATAATGAGGCATGATGGGAGAATGATGGCGTTGACATTCTCAAATGGAGTAAAAATATTGTTACAAGCCCAATGCTGACTTTATCCTGAACTTTTACATTAAAAACAAAACAAAACAAAACAAAAAGCAAGGGCTGGAGACATGACTCAATGGTTAAGGTGCCGCTCTTCCATAGGAGCTAGGTTCGATTCCCAGCATCTACATGGTGGCTCAAAACCATCTGTACTGTAACTCCAGTTCTACCAGATCTGAAATCCTCTTATGGCCTCAGCAGATGCCAGGAACACACATGATACACAGACTTACTTGAAAAAAAACCACACACACACACACACACACACACACACACACACTAATTAAAATGGAAGCAGTTATTGAGTTGAGAGTATCATAAGATATTCTGCTGAAGGAGACCTTTCTAGAACCGTGCAACATAGATCCGCATGAGAACCGCATTGACTTCTTTTCCCTGTGTAGCATAGGTGGTACACCTCTTGCAGTCGTGATGGGTTCTGGCTCCCCGAGATGGGCAACTAAACATTCGACCAAGGCTGAGCTGTCTAAGACTGGACCGTCCTGAGAGGGTGTGCTGGCTGGTCTGTGACATTGTGACACAGACTAGAGTTTTCTGAAAGGAAGGAACCTTAACTGAGAAGCTGCCTCTGTAAGAGCTGGCTGTAGGCATTTTCTTAGTTAGCAATCAATGAGAGAGGGCCCAGCCCATTGTGGTGCTGCCCCCCCCCCCCCCCCCCCCCCCCCCGCCCGCGCTCTGGCTGGGCAGAAACCAGGGGGGGGGGGCCCGCCCCGGGTGGGGCGCCCCCCCCCCCCCCCCCCCGGGCTGGTGCTCCTGGATTCTGTAAGAAAGCAAGCTGGGGGGAAACAAGCCAGGAAGCAGCACTCCTCCATGGCCTCTGCCTCCTGGTTCCTGCCCTGCCTGAGCTCCTGCCCTCATTTCCTTTGGTGATGAACAGCAATGTGGAAGTGTAAACCAAATAAACCCTCTCCTCCCCAACTTGCTTTTGGCCATTGGTGTTTAGCTACAGCAATAGAAGCTCAAACCAAGACAGGGGACTCTATGGTACCTGTCTTTCTCTATGTGGTAGAGAGTGGGGTACCTTCTTGTGGAGACACCCTGAAAACACTAACAGAGTTGGCAAGGCATCACAGTCCCTTGGGGTGGGATCATCCCCTGCCCTCAGGCTGCACAGCGATTCCCATTGCTGACTGACCAGCTGCTGCCGAAAGCGGCCGGGGCTCCGATCCTGGCCGGTGCCCACACGCATGCTTACAGCACCAGAAGTTTGGCCTGACCTCTCCGTGTCTGCCAGCATTCCGTCAGGAGACCAGATGAGGACCACTCAAAGCAGCAAAGCTGTCTCAAGTATCTTTTTCCCTCCCATTATTCTCCTGTCCTCACCCAGGAATCCACACAGAATGCTGGCAGGGTCATCGCAGAGGCAAGAGCAGGGAAGATCTTAGTCCTATTTGAGTCTATTGATCCTTGCTTTTCAAAACCCAAATCCTGGGGTCCACAAGCCACACCTGCCCTCTGTCTGGAGGCATCTTTTCCTACCCTCTCTATCACCCTGTCTCTGAATGGCAGGCCACCCTTTCCCTCCATCCCACGGTCCTAGCTGCACCCTGCTCTGGCTTCCTCTCTGCAGTCTGGAACCAAACGGACTGTTGTTTCCTGAACTGGATCTTAGCTTCACATTTTCCCCAGCCCATGCATTTCCCCCACATCTGCTTAGCAAAGTTCAAAGGCTTCAGTGTGCTACCAAGACCCACTGGATCCGCTGTTTGGTGTTTCCAAGCTTCTCTGTGACACCCTGCCAGCTGCTAGATTCCAGCTCACCGCCTTGCCCTAGACTGTGCCAGTGTTTTTTGTGTGTGCATGTTATTTCCATTTTTTGCACATGTGTGTATATTTTGCATGTGTGTGGGCTCACCTGTGTGCTTGCTTGTCAGGATTCATCCTGTATCACGTGCACATTGACAGTCAATTAAGCTCAGAGCTCACCTATATGGCTACTCTATCCAGCTTGCCCTGGAGATCCCTGTCTCTGCTGTCCCAGGGTGGAATTACAGGCCAGCCACCGTGCACACCTTGTATTTACACATGTTCTGGAGGTCCGGCTCTTGTTCTCACGATTGTGTGACAAGCACTTTAACTATAGAGCCATCTTCCCAGCCCCCCAACTAGTCTGTTCCATAGGCTTGTCCCTGCTGAGATTCTCCGCCCCCAGGCACTGAGGGACCATTCCCTACCAGCCAGCGTAGTCCCCTTCCCACCAACGACCGCTCCAGATACCCCACTTTGGACCCTCTCTCGTCTGCAGAGCGGCTGGTTTGATGTTACCCCCTTGCTCCCCACCTGCCACCCCGACTTCAGCCCCTGTCCTGCCTGCTCTGCCTTCCTTGGCTGCACTCTGCCCTGCCCTTTCTACAACCCTCCGCACATTCACAGCTATGGTGCCAGGGCTGCCCTTCTCCTCGAGGGCCTCCTTGTTGTCCTGCAGGGTCTAGAGCAGCGCTTAGCACATGGATGGTTCTCAAATACCATTTGCAGATGAATGGGTGAATGGGCGAATGGGCGAATGGGTGATTAACTACTTGATTCACAAGACACATTAAAATGAAGCTTTTATGAGCTGGAAAACAATTTTTAACATCGAGGAGACAAAGGAAATTGACGTGGACTGAGTACTTGGCAGTACTAAGGAATTGTTCATTTTTAAGGAACGGTAAAACATGTGGGTTTTAAAAATAGCTATGACTTGACAATTTCTAGATGAAATAACACATTTTTTTTTCCTCAGCATAATTGTCATAAGGGAATTAGAAGGGGGATCATGAACAAGATTAGCCATGAGGTGAGGACGTTGAAACTGGATAGGATTATTCTCTCCTCCTCTTGTATATATTTGAAGTTTTTTATTATAATTTTTTTTTCTGGCCAAGGAATGGGTGTAGGTAGGAGAAAGGTAGCTTTTTTTTTTTTTTTTTTTTTGCCAGTAAAGATGGACATGATAAGCAAGCCTTCATGCTCTAGGGGATCATTTGCAAGTCGGCTCCCTCTAAATACATTTCCAGAAGCTCTCACTGTGCGCTTTGTAGCAGAGGACAATTTTACAGTCATTTTCAGAGCACGAAAAATACCTTCTCTTATCAAAGCAGGAAGGCCTAGGTGATGTTCTGGGTGCGGTATCTGCTTCCTGCCAGATCTGTGTCTGCTGGGGCTTATTCAGGGTAAGAGGAAGAAGAGGAAGAGGAGGAAGAGGAGGAAGAGGGAGAGTTTGGATGGAGGAGGAAGAAGAGGAGGAGGAGGAAGGGAGGAGCTCTCAGCACTCTGGGTTTAGGCAAGGTGTCCCCAGGTGTACTGAAATGGGCGGATGCTGGGGACCCGTTCCTTGTGTTCATGTCAAAACCACAGAGCTGGGCCCCTGCCTGCCATGGGCTGCAGCTGCTGTCCTCAGGAAGCCCCTCTTTATGCTGCCTTCAGAAATAGGGACATCTGCCCCATTTTCCAAGAGCAGAAGTGCCAGGATGGCTGAGGCAGCCTGGGAAATACTGAGGACAGGGGTCTTGGATAGTCTGCATCCCATACTGGGGATGGCAGAGAATTTCTAGAGAGAAGTCTCCCTCTCTCTTTCCCCCCCCCCCATCTCTCTCTCTCACACACACTACAACCTAGGATAAATCTTATCCTCAGGCAACAGTTGCCACCTCCATTCCCCGGCCTCAGGGTTGGCTTCTCAGCTGTTGTTCTGGCTGAGTGTCAGGTCTGCTCTCTCATCCAGAGCGCCTTTGTCTTCAACAGCCCATCCTCATGTCTCCTATACCTACTTATGCAGAGATGCCATTCAAGACCCAGCTAGGAGCTGCTTCTCCTAGCCAGCCTTGCCTCCCCTTACAGGAAGCACTCCCTGACTGCTGGGACTCTGAGTGACATGGTTACAGGGTTGGACCATCCCCAACATTTGCTGAAGGGAGAGATGAGCCTTTCTCTGGGACTCGGAAGGTTCTCTGAGCTAGAGGCCAATAGAAGGAAGGTGAGCCAGGGTTCCTGGCTCTTTTCTCTTGAGGCCTCTTTTCAGTTTGGTGTTCCTCATAATGTTCATTCACAGCGGAGCTAATCCAAGGAGTGATGGGACCACTGTGGAGTAGCCTAAACCATTAAACAGTGAGAGGTGTGGTGTGTGGTGCTGCATGTTTATAATCCCATCATGCTCAGCTACATAGTGAGTTCAAGGCCAGCCTGGCCTACATGAGAGCCTGACTCGAAACAGCAACAAACAAACTAGTGAAGACCTCAGAGAAAGAAGTGTGTTTGGCATTCAACTGAGATCTGCTCTCTGCCTTGGGAACTCACAGAGCGTGACCTGTGCCCACAGGAGAACTATGGCAGAGCTACACGGGGGCTGTACAGGGTGTGGAAGGGAAGGGGAGAACTTCCTGGAGGAGGTGGTACATGAGCTGGCCTTGACGTATACACAGGATGGACTTCTATAAGGCAGAGGGTGGGAGTCATTCTACCACAAAGAAGAATATGGCCACTGGCGGGAAACCCTTGGCATCTTGGGAACCAGCTGGACGTTCAATGTAGTAGGATGGAATTTGGGGTGTGGGCAGGCCTGTAAAGATGAACCCACATGGGAAGCCTTGCTGCAGAGAACCTCTGTACTGGCAAGCGGTCCAGGTGAACGCAGAGAAGTCTGGGAAATTCTCAACCTTGTATTTTGGCAAGAAGGCTGGGGAGGGTTGGATGTAAAGATGAAAGATTACTACTGGGATTCTGGTGTTTGTGTGTGTGTGTGTGTGTATGTGTGTGTGGTGGATCATAGGGGCTGAGCACAAAGAAGAAAGGTAGACAGACAGACAGCTGACAGACAGCTCCCACCCTGCGTTCCTTGGCTCTGGAGAGTACTAGAGTTGAAGTAAGAACAGAGAAACCAGAAACCTGCAAACACTCCCCCCCTCACCTGCTCCATGGATGGCCTCTTCAAGTGGGAAAGCCGCTCAGTGCAAGGGGCTGCTGTATCCTATGTGCTGCTGGGAGGCCCAGGCCGGCCATGCTAGCGGATGCAGGGTGGAGTCCATGCCTCCTTGTTTCCCTGCAAGGCCTCGGGCAGGACCTTTCTCCCCTTCACCTTTAGATCCCGTGTCCACCGCTCACCCCATCTGCCACCTTTATTTGAGAGGTTTGGGGAGGTGAGAGACCAGTGACCCCTGTACCTGCTCCGTTTTCTCGTTTCTCCCTAATACCGTGTGTCTTGGGCATCAGAAAGGGATATGTTGTTTCAATTCCGCAGAAACAGCAGCGTTGGCTGGTGTTTGGGGGTCCGTAGCTGCCACCCACTGTTTTTTGAAAACCTGACTGTATCTTCTGAATTCCTACTGTCCGCCCTTCACCGCTTGCTCCAGGGGCCCTACCTCTGACTATAAGGAGGGCATGGGCTACAGACAGCCTAATTCCTGGGTGTTCTGTCTTGTAGCTCAAAGGAAGAGGTGGGAGCTGGGCCTGGTGGATCGGGAGGCTGAGGCAGGAAGACTGTATGTTCAAGGCCTGCCTAGGCTATAGAGTGGGTTCAAGGATAGAAAAAGGAGGGGGCACGCATATGGTTCATCAGGAGGGAGCTTTGCTGGCATGTGGGAGGCCCTGGGTTCAAGTCCCCAGCACTGCTCCCCACCAGAACAAATAAAGAAAAACATGAGTCTCTGATGGACAGGATGCCCACCCTTTGTGGGCCCTGGAGGATTCAATAGCCAAAATGTAGACCTGACAGAATGGCCACTGTCCTTACCCCTCCACTAATCCCCTGAGAGGGTCTCTGGACCCTGGTTTCTCTTTCTGTGAAGGACACTGCCCCTGCCCAGCCTGGTCTGTCCTGTCACAACTGTAGCCACCAAGCAACCTAGCGCTAAGACTCCAAGTGCAGGGCTGTGTGTGACACAGAAAAACAGTGCTTGTTTTTCTAAGCGTAAGCCGGCAGGTGGCATGTGGAGAGCCAGGCTAGTGCAGGCAAAGCGGCTGCTGGGGTGGCCCATGGAACAGTAGGTGGCCCAGCCCACCCTCGGGTCCCTCCTGCCTGCAGACATGGCAGGAACTTGCCCCTGCTCTGTGAGCAGCAGGCTGCAGGAGGAGCCCAGGACCTGTGTGGGTGACATGGGTGCCTGGAGGCTCATACCAGAAGGTCTAGTGACTCTCCGAGTCTCAGATCTCCCTCCTGGCAGATCTGGGGAGAAGACGCCACACTGGCGAGGTTAAAGGCTGCGGAGACACCCCTGGACCAGAGGGTTTGACTGTGGTGAGGCAGGCTGAACTGCATTTTGCAGAGGTGGGTGTGCACAAACAGAGATAAGCCTGGCCCCTGCCTTTCTCTGCTTGACTCCTTGTGGGCTGCAGGATCCCCTTCGGCTCCTTGGCTCTTTGGAGCAGAGCTTCTGCGCTCTTTGAGCTCTGGCTCACGTAGCCTCTGTCTCTCCCTCTGCTCCCAGCCTTAGGGAACACTGTTCCCTTTCCCTCTCATGTCATCATTCTCTTTGCACGCTCTCTCTGCCGATCTCTCAACCAGCATTGCCTCCTCCCAGAAGCCTTCCCTGACTGCTGGCTCCCGGTCGTGGTTAGGGTGCTCACGTACCCCTACCTCTCTGCATCACACACTTGCGCCTGCATGCTAACTCCATTCCCGGCCTCAGCAGGTGCAGCTCTTCAGACCAAAGCTCATCTTCACATTACTAGCCCCTTAGATTTGATACACAGCAGATCATAACACACGAGCTGAAGGAGGCCAGGAGGAGTCCACGGAGGAGAGGCTGGAGACATGTCCCCGCCTCAGAACACAGTGGAGCGAGGAAAAGCCACCACTATCCTCGTCACACTGGCTGTCATGGTTTCTACAGCCACTCCGGTCTTTACAGGCCTAGATTACTATTCAGACAGAAAACTGGGGGAAGAGAAGAGGGGGTCCCAGGGAGGCTCTGCTGGGCTGGGTCAGTGTTATCCCAGGATGGACCCCTCACTTCTGCCTCACTGAGCCAAGAATCTGCACTCTGCAGGACACTGGTATGCTGGCCCAGGTTATCGTAGGAAACCTCAAGGCAGGTGAGGCCAGGGGCAGGTGGCTACCCTTAAAAAGCCTCGGAGCCACTGTGCCTGCTAGAACTTTGCTATCCCTCCTCCCAACCCTCTCCCATCTCTATCAACTCACAAAATCCGGCCCGGGGCCAGCTTGCAGAACTGGGATCCCCGAGACCGAGACGGGGGCTCCCTTACCTCGGAAAGTCACTTTGGCGATCCGGTCGCCTTTGCCTCGCAGCTCCGAGACGGTCTTGAGGTGGACGATGAGGGCCATGCCGGCGAGGAGAGCCTGGGCAGTGCCAGGCAGAGCAGCGGTAAGGAGCTAGCTGGTGGAGCGTGGCTCACACGCCTCCCTCTTCTCCTGCTGCCGCCGCCTCCTCCCGCTGCTGCCCACAGAGACCAAGGCAACCACAGCGAGCTGCTCCTTCAGCTCGGCAGAGCCGTGCAGCCCTGCCAGCCCCGCCCCTCTGAGGTGTCAGCCCAGCATGTGTATAGTGTATTGTGTTGTGTTGTGTGTGTGTGTGTGTGTGTGTGCGCGTGTTGTGCATGCAGCCAGGAGCCCAGGAATGCACACTGAATTCATTATTCAGCAGCACCAGTCCCTAAATAAAGCCCTGTCCAGCTTCAGGTGTCTACTCCCAGCTCTTTGAACGAAAGTTCCTGCAGCTTGGCAGGTCTGAGCAAACGGTGCCACTCAGAGCCAACAGATTGCAGAAGGTACGAGTGAGTGTGGGGTCAGGGCGCTTCTCATGAGGATCAGAACTTTATGACCTCAGCTTGGCTTGGGGTGCTTGTCTCTCGGACATTATCCTGTTCTGTCTAGCTAGCCACCAAGGTTGTGGGTGCTCAGAAGGCCTGGGGGTCGTGGTCAGGACAGGCCTTGGATAGATCATGCCGTGCTGCTTAGAAGGCCTCACCCAGGGGTGAGTCGGTAAAGCGTCTGCCTCACAAGCACTGAGGGCCTGAGTTTGGATTCCAGCGTCTGTGTTAAAGATGGGTACTGTGGCATGGGCTTCCAACCCGGCTCTGGGTGGGACAGGAGAATCCCTGGAGTTTAATGGCCAGCCTGCCGATCTGAATCAATCGTCTCCAGGTTCATTATAGAGACCTGTCTTTAAATGACTAAGGTGGAGAGTGACCAAGCAAGACCACTGAGGTTGACCTCAGTCTTACACACATAAACACAAACAACATGAATGCATACATACTACAGACACAGACACAGACACACACACACACACACACACACACACACACACACACATGGTGGGGGAGAAAGAGAGAGAAAATATATCGCCTAGAGTCTGGAAAGCAGCTTAGAGGAGGCACCCAAGGGCTGGCCCCTATGAAATACGAACATTAGAAGTAGCAGCGCATTGAGCACCTGGCCCTGCACTGTTTGTGCCCCTGGCATGCTCTGTCTGGGATCATGGGTTTGAATTTCAGGTAGCTGGTCCAGAGATGGGGATCATGACTGAAGATGCCCTAATGAGAGGCCACTTCTATGCTAGCCAGGACAGTGTGTAAGAGTCAGGATACCAGCCAACCCATCCAGGCTGGGGACAAAGAGCTGGGGGAGGTGACACAGTTGGTGGGCGGTTTCCAGTGAGGGGAGCTGTATTGCTCCTTGCTCTAACCAGCTGCTAGAGGTGACAGAGGGACACCTGCACAGGGACATCCACGGAACAATAGAAGACTACCTGGCCATCTCCTCTTCTAAGACTGGCTTGTACGAAAAGCTCCTCTTCTAAGAGCTGGCTCCCCTGACCCTGAGGTCCGCACACCCTTGCTCTTGTTGCTCAGTCTTGGTGGGATGTTCTTCACCTTGCTCCTGCTTCCTAGCCTGGCTCATCAGGGGCCTGTTGCCAGGGTGACTGTGACCAGCACTCAGGCAGGCTTTGGGACCCCCTTTGTGGGGCTCCTGGTCCAGGTATCTCGCACAGTCCCGGGATTGCTGACCCCAGGGAGATCCTTCACCTGTGATTTTCACCGGCCATCCTGTAATAGCGAGATGTCCAACCTACTGACAGGGCTTAGAAGCTCAGGGCCCTGTCCAAAAGAGCCTACAGGCTTTGGGCTGGCGGGATGGCTCAGCTGGTAAAGGCTCTTGCTGCTCAACCTGATTTACTGCAGTTTGATCCCTGGGACCCACATGGCAGGAGAGGACCAAGTGGACTTCTGGCTTTTAGATGTGAACTGCAGCAAAGGCACCCACAGCCACATGCACATCTACACAAACAACTGCCCTGACACACACACATACACACGGACAGAGAGTGGGAAGAACATGTGTCCTCTCCACATAAATGATAGATGATAGATAGATAGATAGATAGATAGAT
>NW_026585644.1:33651161-33672311 GCF_907164565.1 Psammomys obesus
GATAGATGATAGATGATAGATTGATAGATGATAGATGATAGATAGATAGATAGATAATGATAAATGTAATAAAAAGGTTTGAAAGGTTAAAGGGAGAAGATGCTAAACTTTCACAGCATGGAGTCTCTCCTCTGAGTTTCTCCTCCTCAGTGGAATAGCCCACAGACATCCAAGAGCCTTCCCAGTCTCCCAGCTGTTTCCTTGTTCTTTTCCCTATTTTTTCTGTGTACTTATTTTCTCCTTTTCTTTCTTCTTCTTCCTTCTGCCAATCTCTGCTCACCTTTCCCACATATACTCAGCTACCCCGAGTTAGAAAATTCCTAGAAAAAAAAAAAAGAAAATTCCTAGAAAATTCACATGCTGAACGTGAGAAAATATCTACAAATTTAAAAACTAAGTTTACTGTCTCTTTAAAATTACACAAATTCATCTTTGATTGGAAGGCTTGGCGGTACTTAGCAGACCCCCTTCCTGAGAGTCCCCTGGGTGTTCTCTGCTGTAAAGGGTTTTTCAAGGGGTCTTTTACAGCCCTGTGCATGCTGGGGGGTAGGAGAGAATCCTACAAGGCAACCCTAGGAGCCTTGCCAAACCTGTTTCCCCATCTCTACGATGAAGGCAAATTAGCATATATCCTGACTCCATCGGTCAACCCTTCCAGAAACTGCCCCAGATACTGACTCAGAGTCTATGAAGAAAAACAAATGAACAAAAAAAGCAAAAACAAACCCAGGGCAGTACAGGAGGGGGATGTGTCCACAAGCTGGGCCAACTGGGATGCCAGGAATAGGGAAGTGAGGGCGGAGGTCTTCCTGAGGTCTATCACATCAGAGCCTCGGGTCAGCTTTACAAAGCAGCTTTGCCTAATGCTTTCCTTAAGGCAGCACATGTCTCCACAGGCGCCTTGGGAGACTACAGGTACGATGGGATGACGTGTCCTCCACTGATCTGGCAGCCACTCACCTGTGGCTTCTTTGCCACGCTGGGCTTCCACTGTTCTGATTGTGTGTGTGTGTGTGTGTGTGTGTGTGTGTGTGTGTGTGTGTGTCTCACAGCATGTGCTGCCTTCTCCCTCCCCCCCACCCCCGACTCTCTGGCATCTGTCGGAGGACATCCCTGGAGAGTCCTGATTGCAGCGGCATCCTGTGAGTTCATTAGTGTCTGTGGTCTTCATCAGCTGCCACCTACTGGGTCCAGCTGTGAGGGTGACACTTCTCCCTGCCGGATATCTGAGGAGAAGACATCGACCTCGTGATGGCTAATATTGACCAGCTGCTTGATGGGACCTGAATTTGCCTAGGAGTGAAAAGTCCTCTCGGAGGGAGATGGCTCGTGTACGGCAAACCTCACGTGGACTTCGGGGCTTTGATCGCTGAAGGGCAGCCCGGTCTAACAGTGCAGACCCCTCTCTGCGGCACCTGAGGCAGGTGTGAAGGACACGCTGTATTCATTACTTCCACGTCACCCTAACAAAATAATGGGCTAAAGCAACATAAGGAAGCTGAGCTTTGTTTGAGAGAACAGTGTCAATCTGTCATAGTGGGGAGGCAAGGAAGAACAGCTCTGTTCATATCTCAGTGACTAGAACACAGAGTGAGGCCAGAACCCAGGGCCAAGACATAACTTTCCAAGGGAGGCCCTCATAATCTGATGGCATCAGCCAGGCCTTATCCGATTCTTTATCTCAAAAGTAACACCCACTGAAAACAAGGCTCAAAATATGAGCCTGTGAAGGATATTCTAGACCCAAACTGTAACGGGCACTTCCTTCTCCTCCTCCTGGCTCTCCTCTGCTCCTGACAGTGTCTGACCAAGTTGCCCAGGTTACCCTCAAACTAGCAATTCTCCTGCCTCAGCCTCTGAAGATGGGATTATAGGCGGGACTCATCAAACACAGCTCTCCCCCGTGGAGCTGGGGAGCACGGGAAAAGAAAGTTTGAGGGGAAGGAGGAGAGGTAATTAATGAGATAAAAATTAATGAGAATCGCTGAAATGACAGGGCTGGGGAACCATACGTCACTCCGTGGTGAGGTGCACCACGGAGCCACTTTCCGGAGCTCCGTGGGCGGAGGGAGTCCTGGGCGTCCTCTCGGTCCAAACCTGATCACTGAGAGCCTCGTGGCCATTCAGCCTTTCCACCTCTGCACTGTATCTGAGCGCAACCTAGGCTGGACGCCAGAGCTACACAGTAACCTGCGAGGATGGGGCAGCATCTTCTGACCGCGCGAGAGAGACGCACACGTCCCAGAACGAACTCGGGTTGCCAGGCATGGTGGTTGCTTGGTGACCAGCCGGCTGTTTACTGCAGGCTGAGCTGAGCCGCAGCGCAGGAGCGCGCAGCATCCATCATGGCCTCCCGTAGCGCGGGCACACTACTGACCGAATTCAGGGTCTCCTTCGTGCCCCCCGCCCTCATGCCCGGGTAAGCCGCCAGGCACCCTGGCACACCTGAACTGGCCGGTCAGAACCCTCTTCCGCCCTTCTGCACACACCCGCATTTCCGATTTGGGGACTTCAAGGAACACCACCTGATCAATTTTTTCCTCTTGGCTTTCACAGCTTCTGCCATAACAGACAGGGCTGGGGAAGTTGATGGCTGAGAATTAGCCCAGGATAATGCCATCTGTTATGGATGGGGCCAGCCTGAAGGAGAAGGAGAAGATGAAAATGTGTTTGGAGCAAGCTGCCTGGCTCCTAGAGAAATAATGTGAGGAGGAGTAGGGAGTGCCTGGCTTTCCAGGAAGCTGAGTATTTAGGGACTGAAGGAGGGACTGATACTGGGTGGGCATGGCTTGCAGAATCTGGCAGGGCAGCCTCTGACGGATGGTAGTGTGCACAAGCCACCTGATTTTTTTACACATACTCTCTTCTGCAAACTGAGCAGACTGCAGAATGAAAACCAGCAGCACCAACAGAAGGCAGTATATTTTGCATAAAATGAGTTGTTTTCCTGAACGAGAAGCAGAAACAGGGCACAGTGAGATAGCTGCCCTACCCAAACTCTGGGGCTCCAGTTTCCATCCAGCCTGTCTGGGATGGGACCTTTCTCTGCTGTTCTGACAGCTCAAAAGCTACTTTGGTTCCCACCAGACAAAGCTGACTTACAAAAGCATAGTAGTTTCCCAAAGGCAAGCCAGGAATGTTGGATCAGTTGGCCACGGGCTTTGCCTGTTCGTTCTTTCTCACTTGGAAAAATGTTGAGCGCTCTTGGGGGGTGTGCCAGCTGTTATAGGATCCTGGGGAACCAAGGCAAATGAGGGGGAGATTACCCTTGAGGGACCCCAGTTTTCTATTTAGATTTCCTTTGTTTTCTTAAACATTTTAGAAGGGTCTCGCAACCTTGAGGTCCTGCTGTAGGTTCTTGAACCTTTGATACTTCTGCCTCACAAGTGTTAGTGCTGAACGCCTATAGCACCAGGCCTGGCTCTCATGTAAATACTTAAGATACAGTTTAAAATCGCTTCTGTGGCCAAGGCTAGCAGTGTTTTCACCACTTTTGGGTCTGTCACAAAGTTTGGCTTCCTACATTGATATTTTATTCCTTTTACACCTCCACAGCAGTGGCTCTCAACCTGTGGTTATCCATCCCTTTGGGGGGGGTCAAATGACCCTGTTACAGGGGTCACATAGCAGGTACCCTGCTTATCAGATATTTACATTGCGATTCATAACAGTGGCAAAATTACAGTTATGAAATAGCAACAAAATAATCTTACGGTTGGATGTCACCACAGCCTGAGAGAAGGTAGTAAAGGGTCACAGCATTAGGAAGGTTGAGGACCGCCGCTCCACAGGCTTTTGGAAGCTCCTCTTTGGTCAGACCTCTTGGTTCTTTGCTGCCTGCAGGGGCAAGGCCTGGTGTGCCAGCAGCCCCCTCCCACAATTCCCTCACTCTAGAAGCCATGGAAGCTGTAATTTCCCAGCAACCCCAGAGTACCTCTCTAGACACAGTGCATGTCCACATGCTCTCCTATGATGCCTTGAGAAGTGGTAATGACGTCTGGGCCGTAAAGAAGGCAATTCTGTTAACTCAATGAAAGGTTCCAGGATTCCCTAGCTGGCTTGGGTAATTATTATTTTTCTGTTCTTTTTCAAACAGAAATCACAGATTTTAAAGAACAGCCAGGCTCTTCTGGCTGTTCAGTCACCTCCTTTGTAGTTTTACCCACAGGCAGAGGATGTTTGGGTTGGTTGGGACTGCACAGATCTCACAGCCCGGCTCCTCGCTGCTTCAGATGTTGGTGTGGAGGTCATGGGGGTGTGGGAGGGGTCTATGCTCCTGCTGGTGACTGTAAGAGCCGGGCTGGAGCCAGGTATCTGGCAGTAACACCAGAACTGCCCGCCCCCAAGAATGTGCCAGTCCCACTCTCTGCTGGGCCCTTCACAAACCCTCTCCATGGGCCAGTGCGATGGCTCAGTTGGCAAAGGAACTCGATGATCTGAGTTTAATACCTGGGACACACATGGTGGAAGGAGAAGACCCACTCCTGAAAGGTGTCCTCTGACCTCTAAACACAGGCAGCATTGCCCCCCCCCATAATAAATGAAAAGGTTTTCATAGCCACCAAGAGGAGAAACAAGCATCTTGCCCAGGGCCACTCAACAAACCCTCTCAGCCTTAGTACTCTGCTTTATCCCAATATCCACCCGAGCCCTCATGGAGCCCATCACAGTTCCCACTTACTCAGCAGAGAGGGAGCAGGGAATCCTGGTTCCATCATTTCTTTACCTTGGGCAATGTATTTATCCTCACTGAGCTCTACTTATCTATTAAAAGAAGACAATGGTGTGCAAGCTAAAACAAAGTAAAGCAGCCAATCAGGACCAAGGCCTGCACTTGGTAACTGTTATCTATTGTTGTTAATTAGGCCACTATTGTGTTCAAAGTCTGAAGCTCTTGGGGGGGGGTAGGCAACACCAAATGAGACTTATGATGGTGATAGTGATGGTGATGGTGATAGTGATTATGATGGTGGTTGTGATAATGATCATGTGTTCGGATAGCTATTGAGATGACTTGTTTTATTTCTTGCTGTTCCTGAGGGGCGCATTGTCCAGAAACCTTTCGCAGATACTGTCCATATGTACCTGGTCTGCATGTCACAGTGCACTGGGAAGAGAACGCTTGGCCCTGGGACCATAAGCCTTTTTAAGAGCTAAGACTAGCCCCTGCCTTCAGGCCAGGTGTGGCTGACACCTTCTCTGGGTCTCTA
This sequence comes from Psammomys obesus, assembly GCF_907164565.1. NCBI lineage: Eukaryota > Metazoa > Chordata > Mammalia > Rodentia > Muridae > Psammomys > Psammomys obesus. The sequence continues at coordinate 33,656,372 of NW_026585644.1, forward strand.
CCTCCATCCTCACTTTCTGTACACTCATTCATGCCCAGCCTGCTTCTTGAAGCCCACGCCAGAGGAGAAAGCCTAGATTTGTAGCATTCACCTACATCTGTGGCAGATGCCCTCCCTCCCCGGGAGTTCGCTTCAAGGTGTCAACATGGTGGCTCTAAAGCTAGGAAGGCGTGTGGTGGCACACCGCTACATAAGGCACAGGCTTTCAGCAATTTCAGTTACCAAGTTTCAGCCTTGTCTGAAAATAGGAATGGAAACTTCCAGAGGTAAATAATTCATAAGCTTAAATAACTTTTATTGCAGTGTGCTGTTGTAATTGTCCCATGATACCATTAGTTATTATTAATCTCTTGTATACAATTTATAAGTTAAACTTTATCATAAATTCATATGTACAGGAAGAAAATGAATATAGAAAGTTGACTACCTGGAAATATATATATATATATATATATATATATATATATATATATATTCCTGGAAGAGTAGGCATGTTTGTGTCCTCACTGTAAAATCTAATAGATAAAAACCAGAGAATACAGGTGATAGGATCAGGGACTAATGATTTTTTTGCACACTTATTAGCTTAGTTTTTCATACAATTTTTTTAATTGCAACTTTAAGTAACTCAGTTTTTTTATACTAGCTATTTATTCATTTATCTTTTAATACTAGCTTTTTTAAACAACAGGCACACTTTGGAAATTGTAGCAACCATCCTTTTGAGGCCAGCCTGAGCTATGTATCAGCAAACTGTTCTCTGCATCTGCCAGCTCCCTGGGGCCTGTGGCTTCATGGGTGAGACAGAGAAGGTGGGAAAAATAGCGGACAGGATGGGCTTGGGTAGGGCTCTGGGCAAGCCTGGCACAAGCCTAGAAGGAGATGCCGTCTCTGAGGTGGGCCAGTCTGTTGTGGAGTAGGAAACCAAGACTGTCTCAGCTGGATGTGGGTATCACTCTTAGCTCTCCTGAGAGCTTTGGTTTCTCTTTTTCCTCAGGCCACATGTAGAGGTTCTGCCATTGGTCAGGCTAAGCACAAGGGTGAGGTTTTCCAACCCTCCTGGGTGATTCCAGCAGGAAAACCTCTGTGAAGGGACAGGAAAGCAGCGTATGTGTCTTCCAAAAGGGATCTCCCAGTGATAGCTCCAGCCCGGCTGCAGGCTCTCACAGGGGCTACCTTCCTTCTGTCAGCCTCATCCCAGCTGCATGAGCAGGTGGGAGGGGCATTCAAGCAGACATCAGACTGCAAGGCCCCTCTCTTCTCCTGCTCTAGACTCTGCTGCTTCAGGAAGTCCCATTCCTGTGCCTCCCTCCTGGGGGTCGGGGAGGTCCTCTCACAAGCCATCTACTTTCTTCCCATGGTGGTCCCTCACCTCTTTCAGCACCTCTGACCGAAGGCTATTTCCTCCTCCTCCTCCCTGAGCTATTCAGAGAGCTGGGGTAACTCTTAGGTAAGGATGCATCTCACACAAGACAGGGCATGAAAGGAGCCCTGAGAAGGAAGCATCAGGAGCCCGGAAGGCTAGGCTTTGAATCAGAGGTTCTTCTCCCTTCCTAGAGAAGGATTGGTTCTTCAAAATGAGCCTCCATTTGCCAATTCAACCCAATAAATGTGGAGTGCCTACTGGGTGGGAATGGCAGGAACACAAACAGGAGCAGAGAGAATATCCCAAGAGTTTAGACCATTTCAAGTGCAATAAGATGTGAAGAGGTCAAAGAGTAGACAACTGAACGGAGGTTGAGCATATGACCTAGGGCAGACCAGTAGAGACTCCCTGGGGGTGAGAGCACTTGGACTGGGAATTAGTTCAACAACAGAGCACTTGCCTAGCATGCACGGGGCCCTAGGTTCCGTTCTCAGTACTGCCTAAGAAAAACAGCAGTGTACCTGACATAGCCTGGGATGGCAGACAGGATCACAGAACGGGAGGGGAGGAAGCTGTCTGGATGGAGGGGGTGGCTTGAGTGAAAGCAAGGGCCGGAGGGTCTGTGATTTCAAAGCGGCAGTCCAGTTGGCTAGAGTGGGAAAGCCTCACTAGGAAAGTTGAGAACGAGGTTGACAAGATCTCTTATACAGGCCAGCAGCTTCTTCCCTCCCCTCCCTCGCCCCACCTCCACCTCCTGGCTGCCCAGAAGCGGGCCTGCTTTGTTCTTAATTCCACAGGCAGTGGGGAACCCTGGAAGGTTCTGGCAGGGGATGGGGGTGGGTGGGAGGATGCCATCAGCCGCGTCCTCAGTGGAAGGTACAGCAAAAGAAGCTGTGCGCAGAGCAGGAACATGCCGAATGCAGCAAGTTAATTAGTTAATAAGGCTGCTCAAGGGATCCCTGGTGCTCACAGTAATTAATTTTAATGTCAGCTATGGGGCCAGCCGGTGCTCTTCAGAGGCAGGGATGAGATTGCTCCCTGCACACACACAGATCCACCATGGGCCTTAGAATCCATTTGTGGTCTTGGCCCAGGAACCTGGCTCAGCATCTCCTGGTTGGTGTGTGCAGGTGGCTGGAGAAACATGGGAACAGATAAAAGGACAAGGACAGAAGAAGGGGTTGGTAGAGGAAGAGCTTGTGATGCTGTTTGATGCTTTGCTACAAAACCTGCTTTTCCCCTGGGTCACAGGGCCAACAAAAACAGCACCGGAAAGCCCTACTGTGGGGCCCTGCAGGGCCTGTGGAAGGCCCACACATCCTGGCACAGCCACGGGACATGTGCCTAGCTTCTAGATGCGTCCTCTGAGCGCTAAGTAATGAGAACCTGTGCCCAAGCACACACCTGGCAGAGCTGAGAATTCAGCAGGGAAGCCAGGCAGAACTTCAGGGAGTTGCGGAGGAGGGGGCTTCTATTCTATTGGGATGCAAATATCTTGGCATTCAGAGAAGGTGGGAAGGCAGGGAGCAGAGGAGCAGCTTGGCAGGGAGCTTGGGGGTGGTGAAGAGAAGAATCGTAAGAACAAGCCTCATCTTCACAGCTCTTTTCTTCTGAAGAGCCCAGTGCCCTGTGGGCGGGATGCTTCATGAGCTCGGACAAGCTGAACTTCTTTTAAAACAGACCGGGGTCGTTGTGCCCCCAGCAATTTGGACTTCCCTGTCCTCCCATGAGCATGTAGTGAGTGCTGGGGCTGGGGCATGGGAAGAGCACAGAGGTAGAGGCGTGCTGTCTTAGTTTGCTTTCTATTGCTGTGATAAGACACTGACCAGAACCAGCTTGGGGAGGAAAGGGTCGGTTTGCCTTACAGGAGGGAAGCCCAAGGCAGGCACTCAAGCAGGTCAGGAGCCAGGAGGCAGGAACCGAATGAAGCAAAGACCACAGAGAAACTTGATTTACTGGCTTGCTCCCTATAGCTTGCTCAGCCTGTTTGCTTACATGACCCAGGACTACCTGCCCTGGGGGGGCACCCCTCACATCAATCACTCATTGAGAAAATACACCCACAGACTTGCCTACAGGCAATCTGATGGGGGCATTCTCTCAGCTGAAGTTTTCTCTTCCCAGGGGACTAGCTGTATCAAGTTGACAAAAACAAACAAACAAACAAACAAACAAACAAACAACAAAACACTAGTCAGGATATGTTCGGTCTTGAGTCTAAATATAAGGACTATAATCCCAAGGGCGAAGATCCACATTGGATACAGGCTGAGATCAGGGAGACAACTCAGAGTGATAGCAGATACCCTGGTGGGCAAAAGACCAGCCCCTCAGATAGAGGAGCTACTGAGAGCATCGGAGGTTTAAGACATTGACACTGTGTGCACCTGTGCTAGACCTGGGCAACAGTGAAGAAGACTGCTCTGTCATGGACACAGGCTATGGGGAGGGGCTAAGGGGGATGGATGGGATGGGACTGGGGATGGGGAGGGAAGTGAGGGTTTGGCTGAGGAAAGACTCTGGGAGCATTGGGGTTGTCCTGGTGAGCATAGCTGTGGGAGAGAAGAAAGCAGAGAGAAAGAGTAGGGTGAGGGTGTATATGAAGAGGACCAAGGGAGATCTGTGTGCAGGGTGATGGAGACAGCAGACCACTGTTTCCTGAATGGGGTGGTGTTCACAAAGGCAGGATTATGACCCTGGGCAGAAGGAGACGCAGGCAGGCTCCTTGTGTGGAGAGCAGGGTGTGAGCACCTGTGTGCAGAATAGTCAGGGCTGGAGATGGACCCAGGCGTCATCAGTGCTTGAGAGATGGCAGTGTCTCACGGCGGGAGTCTGTCTTTGAAAAGAGAACCAGACCTCTCCAATCCCCTGCTTTGTGGTTCTCCTAAATCCACACCCTTTTCCCAGCTCCCACATGATACTCTTCCACAGAGCTCTGCCGGTACCCACTCACTGGAGTGGCCTTCCCTCCTGGCTTTTCACGAGAACCCTGACCATGATCCAACTTGGGGTGGAGCTGGTCCTCACTGATTGCCTCCATGGCACGGCAGACAGGCCACAACCTCATGACACCATGACTTCTGCCTGAGAGTTGGAGCTTATAGTTCTCCATGCCCTAGCACTGTGTCGCCGCACCGTGGGCTCCAGAAAAGTGACTTCTAACCTCTGCCTTTCTCTCTCTCCGACTCATATACAAAGACAAAAGCAGTACGTTTTTCTAAATCCAACACTCAGAGTTACCACGTGGTAAACCCCACCTTAGGTCTGAAAAAAGGACCAGAGGAAGGACAGATGTGGAGTCGTATAAAAGCGAGATTTTATATATATATATATATATATATATACAATTAGACCCTATTTGCTATTTCGAAATGAAAAGTGTGAAATTCAGTCTCAGTAGAATGTAAAAGAAGGAAACCGAGATGAAAGGAAAGACTAGGCAGACTCTAAATAAATGTCAACTCATCAGAAAAAAAGATATTAATCCCTCAGAGATCCTTGGGTGTGGGGGCAGGGCAGGGAGAAAGCGACTGAAAGCCGACAAAGTCTAAGAGAGTCGTTCTGTCATGTACTTTCCGTGGCATTTCCATTTTCCATGGCATGGGTTGGCTGCCGAAAGACGTACTTAGTGAGCTCCCATCTCCCCTTCCGCCCACCTTTCAATTTTGGTTGCTCAAGTTATTTTTACCTTGACAGGTTTTATAACATTCACTCCTGTTCTGCCAGCATCGCTCACCTGGCTGCTATTCCTAGCTGTGTTCTTAAGTAGGTTGGAAGATCACCAGCCCTCATTCGCACAGAGGCGCTCTCCTTACTGAATTTAGTTTTTCCTTTGAATCACCTTTTGGTTGGCAGAGTTTGTCACCGAGCACTCTTTTAGGGAGAGCCTGTGAGTACTTTATTTCCTACATCTTCACGCGGAGAAAGGGCTGGCCGGCCACTTGGCTGTAAAGCTTCCTGGAAAGCGTGCCCTACTACACACATTCTCTCCCTTCCTCCTTTCCTCCCTGCCTGCACTCTTTCCTTTAGTTCTGGAGTAGTGCGGTGTCTTAATTAGGCTTTCTACTGCTGTGAAGAGACACAGTGACCACAAACAATTCTTATAAGGACACATTTAATTGGGGCTGTTTTACAGTTCAGAGGTTTGGTCCACTGTACCATGGTGGGGAGCTGGAGGCGGGCAGGCCTACATGGTGCTGGAGAGAAGCTGAGAGTCCTATGCCTGGACTGGCAGGCAGCAGGAAGAGGGTGTTAGGATAAAGCCTTGGAGAAATAGAGGAAGAGAGAGGGCAGGATGCGAGAGGCAGGAAAGCCCGCTGCAGAGTTTTACAGTCTAGGAAAGGCCGGGGCACATCTTTAAGCGCGGGGCAGAAGGGAGGAGAGAAGGAGCCACTAAAGATGGCAGGGAGGATGGGGCAGAGGCTGGGAGCAACAGAAGAGACCTGCTAGTGGGGCAAGAAAGGGGGACCGAAGGTCAGGGGGGCAAGCCATGGTAGAGGCAAGGAGTCTGTCTTCCGGGCATGACTGAGGTGGCCACGAGGGCTCACGGGAAAGGGCGACAAAGACTCCTGAGCCCTCAGGTTCTACCTCAGCAGGGGCATGTCTGTCAGCGGGAAGTCCAGGAGGACTCAGAAGAAAGGGCTTGGAAGTGGCTGAAAAAAAAGAAAAAAGCCTCCAGAGCCCGTGAAGTAAGAGAATAGAGGGAAGGGGCTGCAGAGAGACCGGTGAAGCCAGTGATGGGATCTCCTAGCTTGGTCTGCTCTGTGGATACTTTACATGCTCTGGTCCAGGCAGCATTCTTGCTGCCAGGTCCCGAGGAGGCCCATAAGCGGGAACAACAGGACCAGGAACCAGAGGGACTTGGCATAGTTTGACCACAATGGAATGCAACCAACAGGTCTGTCTGCCACTCTTCATGGTTTTCTTACCTTCCCCCCCCCCCGAAGACACTGGGAAGGAAATCATTTATTACTATCTATACTATAATCTATACTATTATTCTACAATCTATAATCTATACTACTATTCTAGGCCTGCACCTCTGGAGATACAGAATCCTTGGGGCAGAATGAGTGCCTGGAATGTAGGAACACGCAAGCTGCAGTTCCTTGTACCATCAGGGCTTAAGTGGGATTGTCCTGGAGTGTGCTGTACATCAGTTTCCATGGAGGGGGGTTGTCTGAGGGCATGTATAGAAGTCCCTGGAAGGTGGTCAGTGACCTTGTGGTGTTTGTTAATCTAGGGTCGACTGTGCCCATCCCCATTACTGCAGATACCCAATCTGCTCATCTTTTTATCTGTTTGATCAACAATTTATTTTCTCCCCACATACCATGTGCCAGACCAGGTATGAAGAACCAGAGACTCAGATACGTGAAATGCAATCCCATTCTGCGTCTGAGGAGCTCGCCATCTGGTGGAGGGCTTGAAGAGATGTAGGGTTCTGAACAGGAAGAGATGCAGGCTGGTCATGGAGCAGCCAGAGAGCGAGACAGAGAGACAGAGACAGACAGACAGACAGACAGAGACAGACACAGACAGACAGAGACAGACACAGACAAACAAACAGAGGCAGAGAGACAGACAGAGACAGAAAGACAGAGGCAGAAAGAGACAGACCAACAGACACAGACAGAGACAGAGAGAGGTGTTGCAGTCAAAAAGCTGAAAGGAGTTAGAGATCTGAAGAGCGCTTTGGCATCAGATGTGGAGAGGAAGAGTGTGAAGTTTGCCCTGCTGGTTTTAGGTTTGGTTTAGCCCAGTATTTCCTCTCTATGCTTCCTTTTGAAGTGGTAACGTATCATCTGTGCCATGTTGTGTTGAAAGTATGTGATCTGCTTATTTCTTTTGATTTTACAGGAAGCTACAGTTAAGGGATTGCTTTAGTTTTAGAAGAGACTTTGGACTTTCAAACAGTGTTGAGGCTGTGAAAGATTACAGGGACTTGTGAAGTCGGACTAAACCCATTTTGCATTATGGTGTGGCTACAAGTCTATGGTGGACATAGTGGAATGTGGCAGCTTGGATAACAATGGCTCCCGAAGGCTCATGTTTTAGAATACTTGGTCACCGGAGAGGGGAGCTGTTTGAAAGGATTAGAAGGATCAGGAGGTGTGGTCCTGTTGGGGGAACTGTGTCATTAGGGAGAGCTTTGAGGTTTCAAAAGTTCACACCAGGTCCACTGTTTCTTCCTCTCTGTCTATGGATCAGAGTGTGGCTCTCAGCTACTGCTCCCATGCCATGCTCTGCACCATGATCATAATGAACTAAGCCTCTGAAACTGTAAGCCAGCCCCCAATGAAATGCTTTCTTTTATAAGAGCTGCCTTTGTCATGGTGTCTCTTTATAGTAATAGAATGATAGCTAAGAAGGGTGGATTGAAGGTCTGATGAGTTCAGCTGCCTCACAAAAAGTTAAAAATCCAAATATGGCAGAACACACCAATGCTTTGAGCACTGGGAGTCTGGATGTTCCACAGGGCTCACAAGAAAGCCAGTCTGACCATGTAAGCTCTGGATCCAGTGAGAGGCCCTGTCTCAAAAAGTCAGATGAAGAGCAAAGGAAGAACCCAGCACCGACTTCTGGCCTCCACGCAGGCCTGTTCTCTCTCTCTCTCTTTCTCTCTCTGTCTCTCCACACACACATACACATATATCTGAGGATGACAGAAAATGATGAGGAGATTCAAACGAATGATCAGGGAAGTGGGAACAAGATCAGGGTAATCAAAAGTGACATGTCCAGGGTGGTGGGGAGACACACTCTGCCTGACAGCAGGGAGGGCAGCAGCAGCATCCACAGCAGCAGCATGAAGGAGAATCTGATGTTGGATGGTGGGGAGGGGTGGGGACCGGTGATGGTGACTGTGCTGGCTGGAAAGGTTTGGGCCCTGTCCAGCACATGCCGGGCAGCCTTTCTCTGTAAGCCTCATGTAGCCAAAGGTTTCCTGTCTCAGTAGAGTCACTGAGTCTTTGTTGTCACATCTTCTGTCCCTCTTGCTGGGCCTCCTTGACACCAAAAGAGTTGTTCAAGGGCATTTGGCAGCACTGAGAGTTGGTCAAGGCCCCCAAGTCACTTGAATAAGCCCCTTATAAGGCTGTGGGAATGTCAACTTGAAAACCACAATTATTTTGAGAGGGAATGGAAGGGATATAGGAAGAGACGGATTGGGGAAGGATGGAAATGATGTAAATTCGGTACTCACGTACGAAGTTTCAAAAATAAGTTTTAATAAAAAAAAAAACTAAAAACACAATTTTCATTGCAAAGGAGAGAAGAGAGTTTTATGGCAGAGCCAAATATGACTGTCGATGGGCCTGGAACACAGAGTTAAATTACCCTCAGTTCTGTGTTCCAACATGGTAATGGTCTTATGAAGCTTTTATAGTAACAGAACAAAGTCATAAATCAAGACACTTTAAAAATACATTGCTGGAACCACTGAGTAGGTGCTTGAAGCAAGGTCTCCTGTTAAAAGGCTCCACCTGCTAGCTGATGGCATTCTTACTTAGCCATTGGTTGGTAGAAAATAGGGCTTGAAGTTCACGCATTCAAAAGAGTGTTACCTACCTATTAGTCCATGGATATTAAGTCAGACATAGAGTCGGGTAAGGAATGGCTGTTTACTGGGCTACCGATAGCCCAAGGTAGACTGTTATTTGGATCTGGACCTACAACTTTCCAACTTCCCAGTTATTGAAATTATAGTCAGTTACTCAGCCTTGAAAACAGCATAGTTGAAGGTGCAGCTTCTTTAGGGAGCTTTGGTTCACAAGCCCCAAGCCTGCGCTGCAGAAAACCAAACCCTCACTGCTGAGGCCCATCAGCCTGTCCTACTCTCTTGACCCTATAATGAGGTGAACACAGAAGGTCAGGGCTAGACAGAGGCCCAGAATCTTCCAGCTGGCTCCTGGAGAGCTGGAGGATCCACACTCATGTGATTCGCCTGTAGACTCCCTGAGAGACACGTGGGTGTTTGGAGGTTCTGGAAGACAACCATTCATTCAAGACCTCTGTGACAAGGGAGAGGCCAGAGGCCTGTTCACGTGACCTTCCCCCAAAGTCCTGAGCAGGCTAGGGCTCTTTGAGAATCCTTTCACAGCCAGAGGGACAGAGGAACCCTCAATTGTCAAAGGACTAGCCACAGATGTCATGAAGTTGTATCTTCCTCTTCCCATCCCCTCCCCACTGTCACTGCAGGTACAGTGGCCATGTCCCCACTGTGGCTTCCTCCTTTGGCTCCCCTTATGGCAACATCACCTTCAAGTACTTCCAGGACCTTCGAAATGCGGCCGCAGAGAGGAGCTGTGCTCTACTCAGTGGAGGCAGCTTTCCCACCATCTTCTCTCCTAACCAGCACCTGGTGATAATGAATAACGGAACACAGAGTTGGGAGCGCTGGCGACTCCTGCCCACCCTCACCCGACTCAACCAGGACAGCAGGCGGGCCTCTGAAATCTACAACTTTTACGAGGTGAGCCACCCACCGACCCAAGCTCCAGCCTGGGAAGGCCCGCGTGGCCAGGGAGGGGGTTGCCTTTTCAGAGTTTCAGGGCCAGCGGAGCCTGTGTATTCCAGGGGTCTCTGAAGCTCTGTCTCGCTCACTCCACAGCCCGTGTCATTCGGGAACCTTCAGGGACACCCCTGCCCCTTCCTTCTGCTCCTTGTCGTCCTTTGACTCCAGGGCTTTGACATGGTTAGGGTTTTTGTGGCTGTGATAAAACACCATCACCAAAAGCAACCTGGGGGAGAAAAGGGTTATTTGGCTTACACTCCCACACCATCATCCTCCACAGGAGGTGTCAGGACAGGAATGTGGAGGCAGGAACTGGATCAGAAGCCGAGGGGAAAGGCCGTTTACTAGCAGGTTGCTCGGCCTGCTTTCTTACGCCATCCAGGACCGCCTACCGGAGGTGGCACAAAACAATGCCCTCCCACACAATCATCAATCATCAATCAAGAAAGTGCCCCCTCCTCCCCACAGTCTTGCCTGCAGGCCAATCTGGTGGGGACATTTTCTCAACTGGGGTTCCCTTTTCACACATAACTCTAGCTTGTCTCAAGTAGGCATAAAAGTAGCCGGCGCAGGCTACTTGTTTACCTCTTACCGGAAGAAAAGGCCAAAACCAAGCCCCAGGAAAATACACAAAGGCCCCACTGAAGTTCCCCCGTACCCACTAACCCTCCACAGTCCCTGTTCCCCTAAGAGTGTGCCCCACGATGGAGAGATGAAGATGAAGGGGAGCCATCCACCTCACCCCTGCCCAGGGCTTTTGCTTCTCTGATTTAACATACACATACCTACCCAGTGTCCCCTTGGTCGGAACGAGGAGGGCTCATTTCCTGCTACGCTCTGGGAACCCTGTGCTTTGTGGCATCTTCCCTCACAAACAGCCTTCCTGCCTGGGAGGAAGGACACAGACAACACCTCATGCCAAAGAAGGGAACTTGAGTGAGGGAAGTTCCCCAGGGGACAGGACAAGTAGATGACCTCAGGCTCTGAGAAGCCATGGGCCACCTCAGCGTGTCAGCCATTCTCCCTATTTTGACTCACACAGACACACCTGTTCCAGGGGTGAAGGAGAAGCAGATGTTAGGGCATGCTTGTGCGACATGGTGTGTCTAGGGCATGTTTGTGCAGGCACACGTTAACCTGGGATTTCAGACTTCTCTTAGCCGCTCTGACTCGTTTGCTCTTGGCAGCAGGACTGCTATGTGGGTGTCAGGATCCCTGATAGACAGGAGAAACTGAGGCTTGCTTGCGGGGACAGCAGCTGGTTAGCAGTAGAGCTGAGTCCTCAGGGTCCCTGGGGACTGTCCCAGGAGCATTGGGGGAGTCTGTGCCACCACCGCTGGCCAGGTGTCTCTGGGAGCGGGTGATACGGTAACAACCTGTTGTGTGTTCTTCGGCCGAGCTGTAGCTGGCACAGCAACAACGGCAGTATTACCGGGACAAGACGGGCACCGAGAATCCTGTTTCCTTCTTCAAACTGCCTGTGAAAGAGCCGAAGCGGTTCCCCCTGCCCACCCACCTGTGAGTGTCCCTCTTTTCCGCTCTGTTGTCAACAAACACATATCCTCAGGACATCTACCCCTCATCCAGCCCTGTATCCCTGACACGGAGAACCAATTAACAGCCTAATAGCGGTACCCGCCATGCGGAGACAGTTGCATTGCAAGGACGGTGGAGGGAGAATGCATGGGAGGGTCAGAAGGCGTTTTTCCTGGCCAGGTTCATACTCCACACTTCCCTTGTGAGAACCTGCCCACCGCTTCCTCTGCGAAGGCCCCTCTCAAAGCTGCACCGGTGCAAACTTGGAGCCGCTGCTGCCCTCTGGTGGATGAATAGGACACTACATTGACTAGGGACGGGTTGTCACCCTCGCCTTCTTGCTCCCTCCCATGGAACCCAGTTCGGGATGTGCTGGGAACCTAATCCCGAACCAAGGACTTGAAAATATCTTAGAAGTCCAACTATCCAGGCCAAAGGTATAAGAAAGTGTTTCAGCCTGGCTCTCACGTCTGCTCTTACTGGAGAGATCCTCTGCCCATGCCCAGGGAAGACCTACTTTGCCCTGCAAGGTGATCCAGGCAGCGTCAGTCTCTCCTGTCCCCTGAGCACAGAGGTCACACGCTTATTCCCAGGTGCTTTACAGCTGCGGTGGGAGGTGACCTGTGCCTGGGCTAGAGACCAGCAAGCATCCAAGCCCATCCCTGCCCCCACTCTGGCAACCCACCTCCCTCTGTCTGGTGAGGGGGCCAGTCTTAGGAGGTCAGCAGAGAGGCTTGGGGTTTCTAACCCTTACTGGCCTCAGCATCTAGATATAGATAAAGCGACGGTTCCCACAGTCAGATAGACTTTGCAGAAATTATCTTACTGCCTCTAGAAGCACCTCTCGGCAAGACAGACAGATGGGTCTGTTGCATAAACGAGTAAAACTGAGTCCACTGAGAACCAGGAGCTTTTCCCGGATGGCCTGGTGGTTGGAGACTCAGTCTGGAAAGAGATCCACATCTGCTGTGGTCAGCTCAGCCTCTGAGTTGATCATCTCTCTAATAATCTCTGAGCCAGTGTGTCCCTCGAGACAGAGCCTTTCATGGGACAGGTCTCCTGAGGTCCTGACAGATGTGCTTCTCTAGAATCTGCAGATTCTTGTTTCTCTTTCACAACAAATCACCCGGCAGCGTGTGCTGCTGACAGTGCTATGCCTGACTCAGATAGTTCATCTTAAGTGGCTGGGTAATGTCAATGATTAGCTCTGTAGCCTGGGAAATCTCTACCTTTTTGGAGTTCCAGCCCCAGAATTGCCACCATCATCACCTCCATCACTATCATCACCATCATCCCCACCATCACCACCCACCACCACCATCACCATCATCATCACCACTACCACCACCACCATCACCCTCATCATTGTCACCATCACCATCACCACCATCATCTTCACCATCATCACCATCATCACCATCATCAACATCATCAACTTCACCATCATCACCACCATCACCACCACCATCACCACCATCAACTTCACCATCACCACCATCACCACCCACCACCACCATCACCATCATCATCACCACCACCATCACCCTCATCATTGTCACCATCACCATCACCACCATCACCTTCACCATCATCACCATCATCAACTTCACCGTCATCACCACCATCACCATCACCACCACCATCACCTTCACCATCACCACCATCATCATCATCACCATCATCATCACATTACTACCACTACCACCATCACCACCATCACCATCATCATCACCACTACCATCACTATTCCCATTACCTTCACCATCATCATGACCCTCTTGAACCACCCTTCACCACCATCATCTTTGCCACAGCAGCAGCAGCAGCCTCCATCTCCTGTAACAGTTGAGTGCCACTCCCTGCCTTGCGTTAAGTGTACTGTGTGCAGAGTTTCCTTTAGTCCTTAGAGCAGAGCCAAGAGGGTGATAGTAGCAGCAGTTCTTTGTTATGCAGGCTTGTTTCCAGCAGGAGACAGGACCAGAAACCAGGTCACTTTTCTCCCAAGCCCTTGGGACTTAGCAGATGTCACGCTGCTGAATGGCTTCAGGTCCACAAAGCTATAGTGGGTATCTGGGGCTATGGTGAACATCCTTCACCCTCCTCTTGGCATACAGCCTAACCATGGCCCTGTCTTTACCCTCAGGCCTCCTCTGAGTCCGAAGAGTAAGTGGCACCTTCTAAGAGTGGCTCCTGACTACACTAGGACCTCTCAGACCTTCCCATCGGGGAAGAGGGTCTCCTCTCAAGAGCGGCAAAGGAGGAACCTTTACTTCGAGTTCAGAGCCTGAAGTCCAGGTGGCTGATGCCAGGGAGCCTTGGCATTATCAGGATGGCTTTCCTGCAATAAAATCTTCAGCCACAACCATCTCGGGTGCCTCTCCTTTGGATCCTGCCACCATGCAAGGAGGCACCCTGTGTGCCTGGGGAGAGCAGAGCCTTAGGGATTCAAACCAAGAAGCAGCATCCAGCTACTGTGGGCCACGCAGCTGCTTCCAAGTTGAGGCAGCTGGGGCTGCTGGGGCTGACAAAGGTCAGGCTCAGAAGGCTGCCCAGGCAGCGGGTCACCCAGGTATGGAAGCCTTCCATCTGCTGTTACTGGTAGAACTGAGAACACCCAGCTGTGTCTGAGGCGGGTGGCATGGCTTCCAAACATTCGCCCCGGGTGTCCCTGCCCATCTGACTTCTTCCTCTTTCATTTACTTAGCCTGGGGCCCAGCCTGTCCCATGGTGCCACTCACATTCACAGTGGGGACTCCCACCCTCAGTTAGCTGTCTCTGAAAACACCCTTGCCGACACCTGCAGAAGCCTAAGTCACTAGTTCCCTAGGTGTTCCTGAGTGCAACCTAATTGACAAAATAACCCTCCCACGAGGGAAGAAATTCAACCTGGAGCCCTGGCGTTATTTAGCTGGTCTTTACGATAATTTGAGGAAAGCATCATCTGCCCTCTTAACTGATGAAGGTGTGGAACTCCCAGGATGCTGAGACAATCGCCCGAGTGTGCACGGTAAGGAAATAGCACAGACGAGATTTGAACCAGGTCTTTTGGGCTCCCTGGTCCTGGTTTCTCTATCACACACCTTTGTGGAGATGGGCGGGGGGAGGGGTGGTGTCTTGTGATCCTCAAGGGCCTGGTGGAAGGGCAGCTTGAGAGAGAGAGAGAGAGAGAGAGAGAGAGAGAGAGAGAGGAAGCCGTTTGAAGCAGCCAACGTCTTGTATTCGGCACAGACCGGCCGGAGTTGGCTGACGAGGTACCTACATGTGCCTGAGCTTATTTCTCGAAGAGCTGGAGGAGTGAGGTGACTGACCTGGGGAGTGGGTGGGTGTCAAGGCCGTGACAGGTCTAGTCCACCTTTGAGGGTCAAAGTCTGCTCTCACAACTCGACTGCTTCCGGCACCCTGGAGACTTTGCCGGGGCAGAGGGTAGGACATATCAGCCCCATGGAAGGTTCTGGGAGAGATCTCAGCTCAGGAGTGTACCACACCATTGGGCTCCTCGAACATCCCAGCCCCTCCCGAGCCAGATAAAGATGACACCAATCGATAGATCCCTGTTGCCATTAAACAGGTGAGTCAAGACCTGAAGACAGGACTCAAGTGCACACCATGGCAAAATAACCCTTCCTGCGTAATCAGTCCCTCCCTCGGGACCACATAGATGAGAAAAACCACGTGCCCAGCAGGTAGCAATCTGGCGGCTCCCACAAGTTCCTATGATGAACTCCTCCCGTGTCCCAGAGTCTCTGGCGAACTGGACCCCAAGTGTCACCGGGGTGGCCAAATCCACCGCAGGGCTTGGCTGAACGACAAAGCAAATAGGCCCTACATGCTGGTCACACACACTCCCATTCCCAGGGCCCGGTGGTGGCGAGCAGGGCCAAGATGTCTTCTCCGTGGGAGGAGGACAGGGAAGCCAGGCGCCGGCTGGAATGACAGCTATGTGCACATCCCTGACGATCTGCTCCGGGAGATGACGGGTCACGGGTGGGTTCCCGGCGATGCAAGGACAAATATTTTCCTTCTGAACTTTGTTCCATTTGGATCCGGCCCCTCCTCTGACAAGGGCTGAGGTTTGAACTCTGTCCCCAAGGAGACTGTCATCCCAGCTTGCCAGGAGTTGCTGGCAAGGCTGAGCCCTAGAATAAACAGCTCTGAACACCCATTCCCTACGTAGGACCCTGCTTTCCGAAAGCGTTATGTGGGTGGGCTCAGGAGAACAGTTCTTTTTCTTTATTTAGTAAACAATATTCTAGAGGTGAAGGAGGGACAAGACAAGCCACACTTCAAATCCCACAGTGCCTGGGTGCAGGTGGGTTCCAGAGGTCTCCCTTGAGGCTGCCGAGCCAGATTGCTTCCGTGTCAGCAGCCCCAGAAGTGAATCCGAAAGGAGCTGAAAGAGAGCCGCAGAGCTATCTGAGCCCCCCACCTTGTCCTATCAGGCCTTCTGTAGTTCATTAACTCCCAGCCAACTCAAACTGTGTGTGTGTGTGTGTGTGTGTGTGTGTGTGTGTGTGTGTGTGTGT
>NW_026585644.1:33672321-33679821 GCF_907164565.1 Psammomys obesus
TGTGTGTGTGTGTGTGTGTGTGTGTGTGTGTGTGTGTGTGTGTGTGTGGTGTGTGTTCACATGTACGAGTGTCAATGAGGGTGCGTGTGCACATATGTACATGTATGGAGATCAGAGAACAACCTTAGGTGTGATTCCTCAGGATCCATCTACCTGGTTTATTTCTGTGGCGTTTTTGTTTTTGTTTTTAGACAAAGTCTCTTGCTGGGTGGGACCAGGGAGCCCAGAGGCCCTCTCGTCTCAGGCCCATAACCTTGGCATTGCAAGCTCGTACCACCACACTTCTAACGTGGACACTGGGGATCAAACCCAGATCTTCACGGTTGCAGAGCAAGCAGTTTCCCAACTAAGCTGTCTGGTGCCTAGACTGTCTTTAAGCTACTTTTAGCATCACCAGAACACACAGTGTTTCTAAATTTTAGGGTGCCAGAGCCAATGGAAAGAAACGGGAATGATTCAGACATAGATGCCAGGCAAATAGGGTCCCAGCGCCCATGTTGTGTGGGGAAGAGGGGTTTCCTGTGATAGGGGTGATTCCAAGCGTAACGTCTCTAGCTTCTGCCCTAGCCGCAGCCCTCTGTTTGCCACGATGGAGTTGTTCATCTCCATCCAGCTGGGCCAATCAGAGTCCCCCTGTTGGGAAATTCAGAGTTGAGCTGAGACGTCACTTAAGAGTCACTGAAATTAAATTGAAGTCAAACAGACACAAACTGTTGGGAGGCCATGACACATGACATCTCCAGGTCTGACAACCCAGAGGTTGCTGGTGTGCCATAGAAGGTAAGCGTGGAGGAGCAGAGAAGCAGAGATAATGGAGGTAGAGATGGGTCAAGGAAACAGAGAGAGGAGGACGAGAATATACTGCTATCTGGGCGCCTGCCAGGGTTCTTGGTAGAGCCTGTTCTGTCCTTTTATGAGTTGGTTTATTAGGCTGTCAAGGGTCATCATCCTTCCTCAGCATCAAAACCATCCTGCCTATGAGATCAAGGGGCAAGCATTAGGGACAAGCGTGAAATACACGTCACCAGAGGCCAACCCAGCATAAGGAAGGGCACTCTTATAGGATTTTCAGTCATGGAATGGACCGTCTCTAGAGAGGATGCATTTGCTCTGAATTGGAAGGAACCAGAAGACTGGTAAATACGGCCTTGGAGATACAGAGGATGAGTCATCTGGAGGGGGTCTGGAGCGCAGATCGCTGAGGCCCCTTCTGCTCTCAGGTGGAGCTATTCGCTTCTCCTGTGACAGCTCTTACACTTCTGAGGAGACCCTCAACTCCCGGTGTATCTGAGTACTACTGGGTTATGTTTGGGTCAGATCTGAAGCCCAGCAGGAGATATATACATAGATGCTCTCACCATTGGGGGTAGTGTCTCTGTGGTCACACCAGCCACATGGCTTGCAAATCCTGGAATCCTGTCATCTCCTGTCTCAGTTCCCCAAGGCTGGGAGGTTGTCAAAAGCTGTTTCTGAATGAATCAGCGAAGCCCTGGAAACTCATGCCCTCCATGGGGAGACTGAGATCGCCATCAGTCCGGGGAGACTAAGGAACCTTCCCTGCCTCCAGCCTTGCTGGAAAGCCCCCGCCCCCCGCAAGAATGCCTTACTTCATGAAGTCCGGAGACTTGGCCATTGCATGCTCGAACTCGGAGAAGGAAAGCATGTTGTCGTTGTCCAGATCTGATTCGCTCAGGACCTGGAGGAAAGCAGGCTGGAGAAGAGCCTTGGGTCTGACAAGAGATGGGTCCCAAGAGAAGGGGAACAGACGGTCTGTGTAGAGGAACTGCCACGTGCCAGGGTGTTTCAGAGCCTCTGCCCCACAGAGAGGTGAAGGTGTGTGAGCTGAGGTCGGGATGGAGGAGGCTTCATGGGCTGACTTTCCCGGAAGGACTGTCCCCACGGAGCCCTCCATCAGCAGTGTGGCGGTAAGGACAGGAGGCCCCATTCACACTGTCAGCCAGACACAGGCATTGTAAGAAGCCTGAGTCAGGAGGTGTTACCACCCAGAACTGAGACACTCAGGGGTTCTTGTAGCCCGAGAGCACCTGGGCCTCGGCCCCATCTTAGGTTTTCAGGGCTGTCTCTATGCTTTGTTGCTAGGACGCCTGGGCACTGTGTTCCTAATGAGGAGCGTGGGAGAGGACATGTAATGTGTTCATCTGGTGCTAAATCGCTGGAGCCCAGCTGCCCTTGGTGATCCGTGTGTGTGTGTGTGTGTGTGTGTGTGTGTGTGTGTGTGTGTGTGTGCCGGGGTGTGCTCTCAGGTGGGAGGGGAGGATACATAGAAGATTCTCATTGGGAGGACAGACAGATGGGGCAGAGTCCTCCCACTGTGTGCCCACTTCTCGGGGCGCCCAACCCCGTGGCAGCTGCTCCAGGCTTTTCTCTGGATCCCTTCCAAAGAAGATGACCAGATGTCCGGGGGCTTTGGGTGGCCACCTGGACCCCCAGGCCCCACCCTCTGGCCTCCGGATACACACGTGTTGCGTGACATCCGTCAGCAGGTCCTCGGACACGTCGTCACTGTTCAGCAGTCTTAGCACCACCTTCTGGAGGTCCTCCTCATCAATGAAGCCGTTCTCATTGAAATCTGCAGAGGAGACGGAGGCTGAGTCCCTGGCCCGTGGACCGACTCCCATAAGTCTCTGGGAGGCCAAGTAGGGCCCACTTGCCCTGGGTGGGTCTAGAATCTGGGTCACGGGGGCCTGGCTGGCGTGAGGAGGTGGGGCATGCCACCGCAGAGCCAGCTGTAGACAATACTAACTCGGGCCACAATGATAGCAACAATTGTAAGCACGGAGCGCGTGCCTACTGTGTGCTCAGATGCGACCTACTTTTAAATTGCTGAATCCTCACCGTTTACCTTTTTATTGTCTTATTTTGCCAAGAAGACAACGAGGCTAAGGTGTGATGTGTCTTGTCCACAGGGCCGGGAAACGGGAGGGCAAAGTTCAAACCCACTTGGGCTGAAGTGGCCCCATGTCAACGTCCATGCTATGGGAATCTCCATTTCAGACGTCAGAAGCTGAGGCCCAGAGCCAGGCAGAGAGAGGAGTGGAAGGTGGCCTGGGTTTGGAACCCAAATCCTTGGGTATCCTCCCATGCTTCTGTCCCTGTGTAGTAGCTGCCCGAGTGTTCTAACTGGACATTGTCTCAGCTTCTCGGGACGTGTGACAGTAGTTCCTGCAGTTTGAAGTACTAATGGGCTGGCTTCAAGAACTCCGGCTGTGCCCTCATAGAGTCAGGGGCTGGAGCAATATCCCTACAGCTTGACATCCTCATTCTGAGGACAGTGCCCAGCACCAGCACAGAGCAGAGTCTCAGTGAATAAATGGATGAATGGACGCCCACTTGCACTTGATAAGTGACTAAATCCTTCCATTCAGACTCTGCAGGAGATCTGTGCTCTTTACCGCTCACAACTGCCTTCACTACAGAAAGCCACCAACCCAAACAGAACGCTGTGTTTCCCAGACTCCCTTGCCGCAAGAGGTGGCCAAATGGCTAAGCTCTGAAGGATGACACATGAGCAGAAGAGGGCAAATGACTTCTGGGAAGGTTTTTGAGACAATAAGGGAACCATGGGAATGGAAGGCAAAGCAACAGAAGAGATGATCCTGGATCCCTAATGTTGCAGAGTCTTAGAATCAGTGTGGACAACTACTTCTTGGCTTCTCCATATTCTATGTGTGTGTGTTGTGTGTGTGAGAGCGTGAAGTAGATATAATGTAGATATGTATGAAACATACACACACATATATACATATATAATCTCAGTTTGTTATCTGAACCTTAGTTTGTAAAATGGAAGCTATAGTGTCTCTACAATGTGATGGTTAAACAGGAAACACATGGCCAGCCCTTGTCATGAGTCTGGAATACAGAAGATTCCTATTAGCTGTAGCCAGGGCTTAATTCTCCATCACTTGCTTATTGTTAAGCACTGAAAATGAAAACCCGAGAGACTGTAGCATCCCACCTTGAAGAATGGCAGCTAGAGCTAGCAGGCTGTTAGTGAAACCAAGGCCCAGAGTGTGCTGGTACCATAGAGTCCTTCTATGGCAGAGCTAAGAAATGCCTGTCCCCAAAGGCAGTGTGTGTATGCAAAGTACAGCACACCCCTGATTGGATTTCTAGGTCCCTGGCTGGAGCCCTGGTCCCAGCTGCTCCTGGGTGCTCTCCCTGCATAACCCCTGCACACCACAGGAAGTGAGTCAAGGGCAGCAGGCGAAAGGGGTGGAGGCACCAGAAGCGTTGAGCGGCCACAGTGACACCACACTGCCGGTAAGAAACTCCGCAGCCTCTCCGCAAGCCCCTGCAGTGTCCCCGGGCATCCTGCTGGCCTGGCTCCCACATGCGGAGACTTCAGAAAATGACATGGCTTTGGTCCCAAGCCATCTGAAAACAGAATAATTTGCTAGAGTAAATGTAGTACTGGATGGTTCCTGTCCTTTGGGGGTGCAAGGGCAGAGCAGTCTGGGAAAGGGCTAGAGAGTCTGTGTGCTGGCTGGGTCCCAGTATATGCTGACCCAGCAGTCTTGGGACTCAGCCTGTGGTCAACCACCCAGGCCTGGGTGTGGGGGCTCTCAGTTGTTTCTCAACACCAAAAGAGCCTAGAGAACTGGTTAAGGTTCAGCCACCAATCCCTCTAAAACACACTTCCTCCAAAGCACCGCTGTAAGCAACAAACAAAAAAACCTCATCGTTTGCAGACCAAGGGCAAGCTTTGAATACAGGTTTCCTAGGCTTCCTCCACTGCCTCACCTAGCCACTGGCATCTCTGTGGTTGGGTCAGGGCTCAGGAAGGTGTGGCAAGACCTGCTACTTGTTTTCTGCCTGAGAATCCATAGCTGGTGCCAACTGGACCAGGAAGGTGTGGCCTTCTGGCTGGTGGTAAACCTTCCTGGAGGTATGAGGAGATGAGTCATCGATCACCCAGAGGCCAACGGGTTCCCGGGAGGTGAGTTCCAGGCCTCAAAGGTGCTCTAGCCCCACTGGAGTCTTAACCAGTAGCCATTCTCAAAACAGTTCTTGTTCAAGATGACACCGGCCCCACCGCTGCAGCCATGGGTGGCCACATGACATCATTCTGGCCCATGAAATATAAACTGAAGTGTCTTGGTCCAGTTCCAAGAAAGCTTGTGAAAAGAGAGTTGACTTATTTGTGTCTTTGGATGTAAATTTCATCTTTAGTCCTGCTCCAACCCCTCCCCCCTCCTTCCTCCCAACACACCACTTTCCCTGCCTAAAATAAAGATGAGAAGTCTATGGGCACAATGCCATTTTGTGATCATGAGGACAATAGGACGATAGATACGCTTCACGGACGAGGAAGCCTAGGGGACTCTGGGTCTTGCTTACTCTCTGGAGCCATCATTCTAGCCCTAGACTGCCTGACTACAGACGTTGGTTTTTAAACCAGGGACACTGCTACATGAAGCTGGGTGCAATCCTAACTGATGCAGTGAGCTGGAGCAGGAGCTTCCAAATCTGCTGCACGTCAGAAATACCCAGGGGGCTTTGTAAAAACCCAACGACCAGGATATACCATTACCTCAAGTTGTTTCTTGTTTGGTTTTTAACTCCCAGGTGCTTAGAGTGTGCAATCAGGTTTGGGAGGCAGGAGGCTAAAGCATGGCTTTCTAGACTTTTTGGGAGCAGGGTGGTAGTGCAGGGGAGGGTGTCTTGCAAGGGGGAGGGGTGCCAAGGGTCCTCATCTTTGGTACACTCCCTAGCAGCACCGATGTGCCTGGTCACTGAACTTCATCAGCTCAAGGGTATTGAGAGGTCTTTGAGTTTTTGCAAGGTTGACTACCATGACCATTGTCAACACTTTCTTCTCCTCTGTCCATCTCTTAGGCCTACTTAATTTCTCTTCTTCCTTCCTTATGGACCATCACTTTGGACTTACCGAGCAACCTCTATGTTCCAGGCACTAGACAGGAGGGTCCTGGAGTTCGGTCTCACACTGAGCAGACAGCTGCGTACACACAGGGATCTTCAGACGGAGAGCTCTGACTTGTCTGGGTGCACTGAGGCAGCCTGGGACCTGAGTCCTTTCTTTCTAATTGCACCAATGATTGCATGGAGAAGTTGAGCTTTTCTGCTTGGGGATCCTTGGGGAAGGGGAGTAACTGTGTGCGTCAGGGGCTTGGAGAGGAATGGAGGACACTGTTGGTGGCTGGGCTAGAGTGCTGTGGGGTGTCTGGTCTCTGACTTGGCCCCAATCACTCAGTCTGACCTCTAATTGAATGAATTAGAATTCTCATTTCTAAGCAAAGTTGGCCCTGTGTTTAGAAGATGCTCATGAGAGTCTACTCCCATGATGGGTTTGGGGGATTTTGTTTATTTGACTCTGGGAACCATGGGAAGACAGCAGAACACCCTTCTCTTCGTCTCTCCCTCTTTCCCCCTTCCTTCCTTCCCTCCCTCCCTCCCTCCCTTTCTTCCTTCCTTTTGTCAAGACAAAGTCTCATGAATCTCAGGCTGGCCTTGAACTCACTGTGTATGGGAGGATGACTTTGAACTCCTGCTTCTTCCAGCTTTCTTGCTTCAGTGCTGAGATTACAGGCATGTGCCACAGTACCCAGCTTTTTCTGTCTCTGAGAAGTGTGCTCATCTCTGGAGCTGTGTTCATTCATACGACTCTGACTTTTCTTTTGGCTGTAGGTGACCGAGCAAGGCTGATCATCCACTCCAAGGTATCATCAGACCATTGGCTTGGCTGAGCCATTTGGCACCTTCTGAAGGACTGAAAGGGAGAAGCAGATGCCTGTGGCCAGTTAGAGTATGATCAATGGGCCATGCAGACACCAGGGCAGTCATCTTCAGCCCATAGGTGCAGATGAGTAAAGCTCAGGTCTGAGAAACAAGAGGATTACTCAAGCATCCGTGTAGAGAAGCTGGCTGGCTTTCTCACAGCTCTACCCTTCTCTTATCCATACTTCTGTTAGTGGGTATGGTCCATACTTGTGAGTAGAGAAACCTCTCAGAGGCAGATGCCTGGAGCTGGGTTTGATGGTCCTTGCCTAGAATCTCAGTTCTCTAGAGGCAGAGGCAGAAACATCAGGAGTTCAAAGTAGTCTCAGCTACACAGTGAGTTTGGGGCCAGCCTGGGCTACATGAGCATGTGTCTCATGCCCCACCCCCGATAATCCACACCTCTTGGTGGTTTTGTATAACCCTGGTGCTGTTTGGTGTGGATGGAGACCATAACCTGCTTCCAGCCTACAGCATTTGGCCAGTGTGATGGGATGGAAGTCACTTTCACAGTCAGATTATGCCATGGAAGACTCCATTCTAACAGAAGGTGACTCAAGGGCTCTTCCTCCTGTTATCTTTGATGATAAATGGCCACATTGGGAAGGCTGTCTGGCAAGGGTCTGAGGTTAGCCAATTAAGCCAAGCCTGGACTCTTAGATGGCAGGTACCCCGAAACCATAAAGCATGGCACCTGAAGCCACGAGCTTTGGGTGATTTTTTTTTAACCCAACCCAGACA
>NW_026585644.1:33682321-33743985 GCF_907164565.1 Psammomys obesus
GTATATCCTGGGCAAGCATTCTAGCACTGAGCTATAGCACCAGCCCAAGGCTTTTCAAGACACTGTTTCACTATGCAGCCCACTTTATCTTCAAATGTGTGATCCTTCTGCCTCAGCCTCCCGAGTGTTAGGATTGCGGGTGTGTGCCATCATGGACTGTTACAGGAAGGCATGTCAAGATTTCTTTCATTCTTCCTCTTTGGTTGCTTTTGAGAGTATCCCACCGCACTAAGCAGGCATGGCCAAGTGAAAGGCAGATCCCGAAGACCTCAGAGATGATCTCGCTCAAGCCCTTCCCTCTAGAGAAGGGTAAACTGATTCCCAGTCAAATGAAATTACTTCTTCAAGACTACGCAGTCACTGTGTGCAGAGCTGGTTCTAGTGCTCCTGTCTCTAAATCTTCTTCCTGCCAGACAAGCCCAAGTCTCTCACACCCATGTGTGTCTGCTCTTTCTCTCTGGCCTGCCCAGAGAGAAGTCATCAAACAGTCACACACCGGCAACCCCAGTACCCTTGGGTGGTGTTATGATTCAAACCTGAAATAGCCCTTCCAGGCTCATGTGTTTGAACGTTTGGTCTCCAGCTGCTGGCACTGTTTTGGGAGACTGGAACCTTTGGGATGAGCAACCTAGCCAGGGAGGGGATGCATTTCTTAAGGGGCAGGACTGGAGGCTTATGGTTACCACAACATCCTGTATCACCTCTGATTCCTGTTCCACCAACGTGTAAGGAGGCGAGGCATCCCAGCCACATGGTCCAGCTCCTGTGGGCTGCCTGCCACTATGCCATGCTTCCTCTGCCACGATGGACTATGTGCCTTCAAAGTGAGCCCAAATAAATCCTCCCTCCCTTAAGCCACGAAGGACTATGTGCCTTCAAAGTGAGCCCAAATAAATCCTCCCTCCCTGCTTCTTGTAAGGTAAGTCCGACACAGCAATAATGAAAGCCACTTAATAGAGATGACACGGAGGGAAGGGCCTCAGTCCACTAGGCCAGAGATTCTCTATCGGCTTTGTGACGTCACAGTGCTTAAGAAACATGATATATACTCATAAAGACCTAATAAATCTCATCTATGAGCTACTGTGGCAGGTTCTCTTTGGCCCTTTCCTCCTCCCCAATCAGCACCCCCCACCTCCCCAACCAAGGTACCCACCATAGATGCGAAAGGCATACTCAATCTTCAGGCTGGGGCAGGCCTGTTCACTGAACACAGACGCCATGCCCAGCACGTCTTCAAAGGAGAACACATCGTCGTGGGAGAACACCTTGCAGATGCGGTCTCTGAAAGGATTGACCTGTGGTGGGGGTGGGGGAGATGAGGTCTATCAGGATCAGGGTGCTGCCTCCCCGAGCCTTACCCATCCGTCTCTAGCAGCATGTCATGGGCTTGAGGCAAAAAGAGCAACAAGCTGAAAAGTAAAGTAGGTCCCCAGGTGTGATGAGGCCACCCAGGGCAAGGGGCCTCGCTTGGCATCACCTTGCTGACCCATACCTCCTTCGGCACACACATCCCAATGGCTTGTTTTTCCGTTGTGTTACTGAGTTGTTGTTGTTGTTTTATGGCTACTAAATTTCCCTCCATTTTATATTTAAAACTTGGAAGTTTTTAAAAATGGATTTAAAAAAAAAAAAAAAGTCATCTATAACCAGCTCACCAGATTTAACCAGTATCGACATACTGACGTAGCGGCCGACAGACCTAGGTTTAATGCTGTGTAATTAGGGAGCAACTGTCATATAGATACACCCATTGCCTATCCCTCAGAGTTAAGGATTTCTGTGTAGCAGAGGGATAATAATTATGTCTACCTTGAAGGACCGCCATGAGGAATAAGCAGAAAAATTGTCCTGTGTCTCATAAATACTCAACCAATGGGAGCTGTTAGTTGCTGCTTAACTACCACAGATGTCAGAATCATGGGAGACGTTTTCAAATTAGGTTCCCAGGCTGGAAAGGAAGCTCAGCAGTAGAGCATTTGCCTAGCATGTGTTAGCTCCTGGGTTAGAGCCCCATCTCACCCTCACCCCTTCCCAAACACACACGCACATACACACATACCCCAAATTAGAGCCCAAAATTACCGAGGACCATGAAACTCTGGTTCCCTCAAAACTGGTCCTGGCCTTGGCATGTGAGCTGATATTCCTCCACATAAGATTGATGCCCCAGCTGTGCCAGCTCAGACCCAGCTTGCTATTTTAGCTTGCAACTCTCCCCCTGGGTTCCAGAAATGGGCAGGTGGTGAGGGCTATCTGGTGAGGGGGCAGATCTCATTAGAGTTTGCTATAATTTGGATATAATTGTCTCCCCAAAGCCTGTGTGTTACAGGCTTGACCTTCAGGAAGACGTAGAAGCTTAAAAGGGCAGGGCCCAGTGAAAGTTGGTAGGACACTGGCGAGATGGTGTCCTCAGAGAGGATCATGGGATTCTGGCCCCTTCGTATTCCTTTTGCTTCCCAGGTACCATGAGGTGAGCAGCTCCCTTCTCTTCACCCTCCTGGCATAATGTGTTGCCTCACGACAGGCCCCAAAGCAATGGGGCCAACTGACCAAGGGGTGAAACTCTAAAGCTGCAATCACTTTCTTACACGATCTTCTCAAGTACTTTATTACAGCGGCAGCTGATCCGCACAGACTGCAGCGGGGGAACCGCACAGAACCGTGCTTGGCCGTCCTTCAAAGCAGCAAGTTCAGCCACACCCTCTGCTCACTCTGTGGGCCCTCCCCATCCATTCCCACCTCCCAGGATGCCTTTCTCCAGTTGTTCAGTGTCCCACCCTTGCCAGTTCTCAAGTTGCCTGACAACGGACCTTATCAAACTCCAACTCTCTTGTACTTCAAAACAAACCCTAGCACCTAATACCCCCCTCAAATCCCTGTTCTTATATGTACCCTGCCTAAGCCGCAGGATCCTGGAACCACACAGAGCAGACATGAGTGGACAGCAGAGCCCCGGCTTCCAAACGTCTAATCGGTCGAAGTGGCTCTCTGGCATCTTTCTAGCTCCCTTTTCTATGACAAGGCATCTCTTCAGAGCTCCATTTTTTCATGCAAAGGGCTCTGGCCCAGCCTCTCTGCTTCAGCTGTGCAATGGCCTATCACCTGGCCTAGGCGCCTGGCTTGAATCAACTGCCAAGGGGCTACACCAGTGGTTCTCAGCCTGTGCGTTGAGACCCCTTAGTGGACACTTAAAACCACCAGATATTCACATTACGGTTCATGATAGTAGCGAAATTACAGTTATGAAGTAGCAACAAAAGAGCTTTTCTGGCTGTTGGTCACCACAGCATGAAGAAGTACATTAAAGGGTCACAACGTTAGGAAGGCTGAGAAACCGCTGGTCTATGCCGGCTCACACTCTCTAAAGCCGCCCCGGACCAGCCAACACTGGCTTCATTTCCCCAATGTTAACATTTGAGATATTTTTTTTTTCTTTCTTTCTTCTAGAACTCAGCTACACAGTTAAATGCGAGGTTTTCTTTTGTTCGTCGTTTGTTTGAGCCCGGACGTTGCGTGTCGCTTCAGGTGGCCCTGTGCTTCTCAGACTTTGTAAAGCATACAGGTCACCTGGAGTCACTCTTAAACACATGTTTGAAAGTTGTAGAGTTTTCTCCACGCAAGACGAAGAATCAGCTATACCGCATTGTGCTTGTAGTCCCCAGCTCGGTGCCGGGTACTTGGATATCTATCTTAGAGGATGCATCTCATGCTAAGTGTTCTGAAAATTGGAGTCTGTTACGGTGGTGGTGCACACCTGTAATCCCAACACTCGGGAGACTGGGGGGGGGGAGAATTTGGGAGTCAGAGGCCAGCCTTGGCTACACAGAGAGTACCAGGCCAGCCAGGGCTATGCAGCAAGACTTTGTCTCAAAAACAAAACAAAATCGGCGTTCTAAAAGTTGTCAAGAGTGTGATTGTCACATTGTGGTGTTTTCATGGCATAGGCTCCAGAAACAGCACACAAGCACATGGGTTTTCCCCCTCAGGAGCCTTCTGTCAGGAGGTCTACAGTGGAGGACAACGTTAGAGGTGAGTTGCGTCCCCCCAGCATTCCTGTGTCAAAGCAGTAAGTCAGTGCACCTCAGAACATGACTTCATTCGGAAGTAGAGCTCTGTAAGTGACATCACACAGGGGAGGGACCCACATGACATACGACATCGTCCTTAGACAGAGGGAAGCTGGGCCCAGATACATAGTTCTCGGGGACCACCACATGGAGACGAGGGTGAAGCTTCTACAAGTCGAGGAACACCGAAGATGGCCAGCAACCCTGCAAGGTAGGAGAGCCTGGAACCGACCTTTCCCCCTAGTCCTCAGAAGGAGCCAACCCTGTCTACACCCAGTCTTGGACTTCTAGCCTTGGCATTTTGGGGACGATGTTTCAATTGTGTGAGTCTCAAGAGTGGGTGGTGCTTAGTAAATGAACACCAGGCAACTTGCTTTGTAAGCTCTTCAGGTCATGGGGGTCCATTATATACATGTATACATATACATACACATACACACACACATAACATATATAAAGAAATAGATTCATATATCATATACATGTTCCAGTAATGACCGTGATGCAAAGGAATCCAGGCTGAGCTCCTCAAAATACCAAGCTGGCTGCAGGCTGGAGCTCCCATCCTTTTCCTTTGACATAGCCAGAAATACCTGCTTTCCCTGTCTCTAATGGACGCCGATAGCTTGAACACATATGATGTGTCCCAAGTACCTAGCTAAGTGGCTTTATCAATTATGTGACCAAATTTTAACTGCATTAACTCCTCTCACAAATGGGTATATGACTGAACGAGACTCCCTCAAGGAGACCACAACTGAAGATAATGTTTGTAACACAGATAAAGCTGAACAGCCTGAAAATGCCAGCGCCGAGGCCTTTTCCTGGTTGAGATGCAGTTTTACTCCGCACAGAGAAGGCTTGAGAATCCAGGCAGACAAAACACGATGCCCTTGCTTCCGGTCTCTGTGCCTGTGCCCAGTCCGGCACAAGGCAGGTAGGTCAGTGAGCTCTCCACCACAGCACTTTTCCAGCTAAGGAACAAGATGAGGTCTTCCTCTCCTGCCAGCCTTGGCTGGGAGTGAGGGGGTTGATGGTGGTGATGGTATTAGGGCTTGGCCCGAGGGGGGAGGGGGAGTGTGAAGGGGTGGGGAGAGGGGGGGGTAGAGGGGATGGTTACTGGAAGATCAGCTCACTCTCGCTCTTGGGAGGGGTGCCGAAGAGTGTCATAGTGTGCTATCCTCCAAGCAAAACAGACACTATCTCCACTGGACCAGCAGTGCCTGTTTTCAAGCAACCGTTGAGATAGGGCCTATTGGCTACCAATTGTTTCCTCAGAGGAGGAGAAACTGGGTGAGTCACAAACCCTCCCCTGAGCCTCCAGGCAATCTTCCCAGCCTTTCCTAATTGCAAAGGACCTAAGGGTCTTGGGATACCTAGGGTATAAAAGCTAGGGGAGACTAATAAAGGGGCCTCCATCTGTGTGGCTATAAGGAAGCCAGCATCCATGCTGGGCGAGGACTTTCTAGTATGGCGGGGTCACTGGTGATCCTGGAAGCAGCCCCTCACCCGTTCTCTGGCAGTCCTCTAAACTCATTGGTTTCTGAGGTTGTACTCTGGTGGCAGGGTACTTCGCCTTGTCAGTGGGACCTTATAAGGACAGCGCATATGTTTATATCTTCCCAGGGAAGGAATTCCCGGAATATACATTCCCTTGTATCAGACTGGAAACCCAGAAGTTGGGAGCTGATGACAACAAGACTAATAGCACACACAACACAACCTGGGAAAATGCAGAGAAAATATTTCTGAAGATGAAGAGGGGGAACGGGTCTCGTATTGCCAAGGCTTCTGCTAAAAAGTTGAAAGGATAGCTGTTTCTCATTTGGCTCTCCTAGATTTCACTTTAATAATGAACTACACGAAGAGCCACGAGTCTCTGATCGACTAAAGAGGAAGCTGTTATAGAATGAATAAACAAAGTAAGTTTTTAATAAAAACACCATTTCTCGTCCTGTGTGGTGGTACGGGCCTGTAGTCCCAGCCCTTGGGAGGTTGAGGCAGGAAGACTGTCAGTTCAAGGCTGACTTGGACTATATAGTGAAAGCTCCCCAAAAGCATGGTCAAACTCCCAGTGGCCAGCTCCTTAAAGATAACTGAGCCGTACACCCCACCCAGAAGCCACCACTGTCAAGAGCAACACTCCAGCACCTTTATCGCAATTTTTAAGGATGCAATAGCTTCCTGTCTGGACTGTCCTTTTGGGGGGAGGTTGTCACAGCAACCTTCAGCGTCTCGCATTATTAGTATATGGGCAACACACACTGGACTCAGTGAGGTTTTTTTTTTTTTTTTTTTTCTTGGAAGGGGGGAGGGGGCCAAGGATAGGAGGTTGGACCTGGGAGAAATGGGAAGTGAATGTGATTGGGGTGCGTTGTACGAAATTCCCAAATAATTAATACAAATATTATGGGCTGGAGAGATGGCTCAGCCATTAAAGGCTAGGCTCACAACCAAAAATAAAAACATGTTGGGGTAAAAGAAATTCAAAACAAAACAAAACAAAACCCCCAAAAGCAGAGGGTGTGGGCGTGGCTTGTCTAGCCAAGCACTTGCCATGCAAGCCTGGGGACCTGAGTTTGGATCTCACATAAGGGTTCAGGTGTGGGAAGGCACATTTGTAGTCTCAGTGCTAAGAGAGAGCCCACCAGCCAGCAAGCCAAACTGGTGGGCTATGGAGAGTAATTAGAGAGCCATTAGACAGTAATTGAGCAAGACTCCTGACACTGACCTCTGACCTACCCCCATTCACATATGCTAACACAAACATGAACACGCACACACATATTACACCCCCCCCAACACACCACACACTGCACCACTACTTCTGGATGAATTGAGTGTAATCATTGATGAAAAGTCTGTCGGTGATGGGGAAGATGCAAAACAAAACAAAAAAGAAAATGGTGAGTTAATGTTAATTTTCCTGCAGATTTTCTTCAGGCTACTGTGACCAGGACAGTCTGTCCAGCGGCAGCAGGAATCACCAATATGATTAGGTTTTTTGGTTTTTTTTTTTTTTTCCTTTTTAGAGTTTTATAGCAACACGTATACAAGGATCTGTGAGCAGAGCATCAGGAGCGACTGAGCGCCCTTCCAAGCCCAGGGAGGTCCTCTGGCTGTCTAGAGACAGCACTCTCAAATTTGCCAGACGTCCATAGATGAGTTACATATTTTCCCCATGCAAACAAGTGTTTCACATTTGCTGAGCTCTTCCGATGGCAAGCGGTGGTTGGCACTTTTCCACCTATTAATTTGCTGATAATATATATATATATATTATATATATATATAAATATATATATATTTACCATCTGTAATATATACGCAGCTGTTGCTCACCAAGAGGAAATGCAACTT
This sequence comes from Psammomys obesus, assembly GCF_907164565.1. NCBI lineage: Eukaryota > Metazoa > Chordata > Mammalia > Rodentia > Muridae > Psammomys > Psammomys obesus. Next base: position 33,689,752 of record NW_026585644.1, read on the forward strand.
CATCTGACTACTCAAGAGAAATTAGGCGACTCACTGTAACATGAAGTCCTCTCCATCGTAAAACCGCTTTTGCAGAGAGACTGTTTTGAAGTGGCATTTTGTTGCTGTTGTTGCTAACGCTGTGGTAGCAGCCTACAAAGGGTGTTTACATGGACATGCCTGTAAATATTAGAAACAGTTTTTTTTTTTCTAACCTGTTTGAAATTTGCCCAAATGATGTAGGTGGATGTTGAGTCTGTTTGTTTAAAAATATAAAAAGGTAAAGCTTCCCAATTAGCTTGTAAAACCACTGGCTGACATAAAGGAAGAAACATGATTCCTACCGCAGTTCAATAGAAAGCCTTTAATTGGTGGATGGGGATAAAAACTGAGGGCTGTGATTTAGTACATGCATCCCATGATGCACTTCTCCTCTTTGAGTCAGTTATGACAGCTATTAAAACTAAAGCAAACTAGCTCTACCCCATAAATATGCCCATTATGTGTCAGTTAAAAAAAAAATAAAACAACCAAACTAGATCCCTCCATAGCTTTATTTCAAAACATTACAATAAGATTTTAAAGGATAAGCTGGCAAGGGGGTGGGACTGTGGTGTAAGATGGTCCGTGGATTTTTATGCTCCCCGGTAAGCCTCATGACCTGAATTTGATTCCCAGGACCCACGTGAGGAAGGAAAGAACTACAAATTGTCCTTTGATCTCCACATGAATAATATAGCACCCACACCCACACACATACAGGGTAAATTAATGTTTTTTCAATTATATTTTGTGTGTGAGGGTCTTGCCAATATGTATGTGTACCACATGGGTGCATTGCCCGAAGAGGCCAGAAGAGGGCACTAGACCACCTCTTATGGACTGTTATTAGCTGCCATGTGAGGGCTGGAAACCGAACCCAGGTCCTCTGCAAGAACAGCAAGAACTCATAACCACCATGCCACCTTTCCAGCCCCCGAATGTTTTTATTTTTAATAAAATCATTTTCTCAACAAAGTGCAAAAAAAAAAAAAAGAAAAAAAAGAAAGCTAGACTAAAAAGGAATGAAGGTGAGACTAGCTAGAGGGGGAAGAAGATAGGAGAGGGGAGAGATAGGGTCATCAGGCTGGAGTAGGAGAAGGGACCAGAGCATGGAGAAAGGGACACTGTTCTCCAGAGGACAGCAAGGCCTGTCCACACAATCATCCCTGAGGCCTGATGTCCTAAAGGGACATGTGAGTCCCTCCCTTTGGCGATCAGATTGACAGCAATGGACCCCCATGGAATCAGAATTTCCCCCAGAATCTCATGCCAAGAGAAGTGAAAGGCTGAAGGTGGCTACCAGCCGGAGGAGGAAGCTGTCTCCTGGGTTAAGATTTCGGGTTCTGACAACTTGTCAGACCACATTTAAGGAGAGACTGGAGTCAAAGCAAATAGTGATGGTCAGTAACACACCTTGGTGGAGACTGCACAGTTTCACGTCTGTACCTCATGTCAGGACCCAAAAGATAGACTAGCTGGAGGTGAGGGGGTGCTGGACAGCTTTGTTTCTCCTTCCCACAACAATGCGACCACATGGAATAAACAAATCTCCTTTTTCTGCTGTTTGCTGTTGCATGCCTCTTTAACTGGCCTCCTGGGGACAGGTGGTGGAAAGCCTAGCTTGTGGAGGCTGCCAGGGCCCAGGACCTGACCCTAACACCTCCTGGAGAACCAACACAGTGTCCCATGCCTGCTTCTACCCCAAACAAAGGCAGCTTCCCACTTTCCTCGGCTCCCTGCCTTTCTGTTTCCCCGGAGGGTGGCCAGACCCGGAGATCCGTACGGAGGTTTCACTTAGTGTCTGCACAGTTCCAGATGGAGTCTGATGGAGTTGGCCCTGCAGAGAGACATTTCTAAGTGCTGGGGACGCAGCTGTCTCTCTACCTTAAGCCGAGTGACAGAAGGCTGGGGACCCTTTTGCCCAATCTCTCTGGGGGCAGCCAGAAACGCAGCCAGGGAGGCATTGCAGAGGGGAATCAGTCAACCATTCCCCGGCCCCACTCCTCAACCATCCCAGGTCCCCACTCCTCAACCTTTCCCTGTCCCATTTAGTTTACCATGTTCCAGATTTTTTTTTAAAAATGCTATTAAGGTTAGCAATCTGAAATCCGAACCCATAAATTTTGGGATGTATCCAGGGAGTTATCATCTGCGTTAAATTTCACACTCATTTAAAAGTTCCCAATCCTCCAAGGGAGGAAGGAAGTGACAATTGACAGAGTAATGCTTTCATCTCAGGAATAACGTGTACCCGAGCCTGAAGGCGTTCAGAACAAGGGGAATATAAACATGTCAGCGCAAAAATTTATACAGGTAACTCAGCAGCGCAATCTCCTTTTTTGCCTGATGAGACCAAGAGAGATGGAAATAAACCCCAAATGCTGGCAGATTATTTTTTGAAACAGAAACTACAGTTTGTTGATAAAAAGATTGCAGTTCCTGCCAAAAAAAAACTTTTAACTTTTTTTTTTTTTTTAAGGATCCTCTCAAAGTTATTGAACAAGAGATTTGATTTGACGATGAAAGTCAGAGGGAAAATATTTGGACTTAGCTTAAAAATATCTCCTCGCCATTTCTCTAGCTAATGACTAGTCAAGAAGAGCTTTTTTTTTTTTTTAACAGTTGGTGGGGGGAAAATGCTCATAAAAATATGCCACTGACTCAATAATGACATCACGGATGCACTTGGATTTTTAAGACCTTGTGGGGTATTTTTTTGTTTTGTTTTGTTTTTAAGGACTCAATATTATTTATTTAAACTTTCTCATTGCTGTTTCAATCTTAATTTCTGGTGGCTATTTTTGAACATTTTTTTGAAATGTTTTGCTTTGTTTTATTTTATTTTGTGTGTGCACGTATGTGCTGCGTGTACCTGTTCGTGTGGGTGTGTATGCATGTGTGCCATATACATGTCAGCAGTGGATGTTTTCTCTTTTTAAAAGGACATTTAAGATTTGTTTTTAATTTTAATTGTGTGTGTGTGTGTGTGTGTGTGTGTACACACAAGTGCAGGTGTCTTCAGGGGCCAGGGGTATCAGATCCCCCTGGAGCTGGAGTCATAGGCAGTCATGAGTGCCTAACATGGGTGCTGGGGATGGATCACGGCCCCCTCGGGAGCAAGTATCTGCTCCTAAGCACAGAGCCCTTTCCTCGGCCCCTCATCAGGTATTTTCTTTCATCACTTTCCAATTTACTTTTAGAAAATATTTATCATTTGTTTGTTTAATGTGTATGCGCCTTGAATATATTCTTCTCTGTTGACAGTATGTACCACATGTGTGTAGGAGCCTGGGAAGATCAGAAGAGGGCACCAGAACCCTTGAAACTGAAGCTATAGGTGGTTGTGGGCTACCATGTGAGTGCTGGGAGCCAGACCTGGGTCCTCTGCAGAGCAGTAAGTACTCTTAGCTGCTGGGCTATCTTCCCAGCCTTCTTCACCTTAGTTTTTGATACAGGGTCTCTCACTGAGCCTGGAGCTCACTAATTGGGTAGAATGGCTAGCCAGTGAACTCTAGGCATCTGCCTCTCTCTCCACACCCCACCCCAATACCAGATGTGCCCTATCTGTGGTGGAGGAGGCACTATAATGTATCCAGAAGAAGGGGAGTCACCAACCTCTGGGGCTGGGCAGGTGGACAGTATCACAAAGGAATGATGGATCTTGATCCCTACCTCACAAAAAAACACAAAAGCAATCTCAGGCTGAGCCATAGGCTAATATAGTACTAGTAGTCAGCCTTTTATTTAAAAACAGAACAAAACAGAATATCTTCTTAACCTTGAGGCAAAGATTGTTTAACAATGTACAAAAGCACTAACCATAGGGGGAACTTCCATAAATTTGAGTATACTAAAATTGAAAAATGACATTGTTCAGAAGACATCATTACGAGAATAAAAAGGCAGGCTACAACAATCAATATGCTCCTCAAGAGATGAATGGATAAACAAGCTGAGACACAGCTAGGAGACAGAATGTGACTCAGAGAGAGGAAAAGCCACTGACGAACGCCACAATGCTGAAGATCTTTCAATGGGTTTTGCTGAGCGAAGGAAATCAGACTAAAAGGGTTACATATTGAGCCTGGCACAATGCCTGTAACTCCAGCACTCAGGAGGCGGAAGCAGGAGGAGGAAGAGTTCACCCGGGCCAGTCTGAGCTGCTAAGTGAGAAAGAAAGAAAAGGAGGGAGCTGAGGAAGGTAGAAGGAAGGGGGGGCGGAGAAAGGCGGTGTGGGCAAATCCAGCCTCTTTGCACTTAAATACGTATTTAATATTTATTTATCTTAACTGTGTCTGTCTGTGCCTATGTGTGGCAATGTGCGTATGGTGCAGGCTGGAACTGTCAGATCCCTTTGCAGTTACAAGGGGCCGTTAGGTGCCGAGTCCGCTGAACTCAGTCCTTTGCAAAAGCAGTGCTTGCTCCTGACCACAGAGCCACCTCTCCAGCCACTCGATGTGTTTTTTTTTTTTCAGAGCCTCAACACCGCACATCCCAGGAGTGAGCTCTCGAGGGTGCAAATTAAAGGCAGTTAGCCAGGCACTAGCTGTGGGCACGGAAGGAGCACCAGGCCTGCAATGAATGAAAGCACTGGGGCTGTGTGGCCGAAACCTCCCTGAAAGGGCAGACAGGCAGAAGCGATGATGGAGATACTTTTAAAAAGAGGATTTCAGTTCGGTTCTGGAGAGGCAAAGACAGTAAGATCCACACTTCCCTCTGAGGTCCAGGGGAGTTTACTTCTCACGGGGGTGTGTGGGTGGATGATTCTGATGAACTATGCCCAAGTTCAAAAGATAAACCCCAGGTAGGTAAACTACGATGCAGATAAGTTACAGATAAGCGGTAAGGGGGTAATAGCCAGGACACTAGCATGAACTCCGTGGCATTTTACTATATGTAAACAGAGAACTACAAAAGCTAAAAACACTGATGGGTGACATGAGGGTGTGTGTGTGTGTGTGTGTGTGTGTGTGTGTGTTTGCAGGTGCACACCGTTCACACATGCGTTGGCCTGTCTATGGAGATCAGAGGACAACCTCTGCTGTTGCTCCCACGTACTAGCAACCTTGTCTGTTTGCGACGGTCTCTCACTGGCCTGGAGTATGCCATGCGGGCTGTGGCCTGTAGGGAGGGAGCTCCAGGAGCTGTCGGTCTTGGCCTGGCCAGCCCTGGGATTACCAGTTAATATATACGGCTTCGCACATGTGTGTCGCCGTTTGCCCAGGGGCCGTACACTGTCTTCTCTGTGTCATCCCAGTTTTATCGTGTGTGCTGCCCAAGTGAGTGCCTGCTTGTTGTTGCTGTTGTTTTTTAAGTGTTGGCTCCTGGCATTGAACTTAGGTTCTAGCAGTGAGTACTTTGCTGACTGAATGATCTCCTAAGCTCCAAATTTTTTTAGTTTTGATAGGTGTGTACCATGGTTCTGTAAGATACTGACATTAGGGAAGGCTGAGTGAAATGGAAACAGAACCTGCCTTCTAAATCCCATGTATCCCAAATGTTGCAGTAACGAACCACATTGGAAACCAAACTCAAGAATGTATGCACAGCTTCAGCATTAGACAGTTACAATAGAAAATTTACAATACTTAGCATTAGAGAGAAAAGAACAGTCATGCAAAAATGCCAAAAGAGCCACACCAGCAGAAAAATCATGTAATTGAAACAGGGTCCATAATGACTCAAATAACAGGGCAGGCATGAACAGTAAAATAACAACAATAGTCATACTACCTGTGTCCTAGAAGGTAGAGGAAGCTGGGCTCAGAGGTGTGTACTGTAAGCCCAGCTTCTCACAGGAGGCTAAATCCTCACAGGAGGATTGATTGCATGAGCTCAAGAGTTTTACACCAGCAACAAAGGGAGTCCTTGTCTCAAAGCAAACAAACATTAGAAGAGAAATGATTGTAAACTGTAACCATACACATTCAAGATACTTCACAGATAGACACACCTAAAGACACAGAAAAATCAAATGCTAAAATAACATCTAAAAGAATCTTTTCCCAGTGATAAGGAAGACCTGGGCGGGAACAAAGATAAATTGACACTAGAGATGTTTAATTCTATACCTAGCAAAGAAGTCCTCCCAACACGAAGGCCAACAAAGAGCGCTGAGAGAACTTGGTAGCAACAGACCAGAGCTAGACAAAGCGTCCCAGGAAGGGATGCAGAATAAGCACAAGGAAGGTAGCAGAAAGAAACTGGGGTCTACACAAAAGAGTTGAGGAAACCGGAAATGATACGTATGTGAGAGAGCAGAAAAGAGACAATCTGCAATATGGTTAGAAATGTCAAAGTTTCTCTGCCAGTAATGGAAAGAACAGGTAAACGATCCCAAAAGTCATGAAGACTGCAAAAGACTATCAGCCAACAGGATGTAATTGATATTTTCTCGAAAGCCCTTCCTATCACAGCAAATAAACATTTTTTTTTTCAAGTGCATTTAGAACATTGACCAAAATAGACCAGATTCTGGGTTAAAAAGCAAGTCACTGAATTTAAGAGAACATAAATCGTATGTGCAATGTTCTTTGACGGTAATTACATTAAATTAGAAATCAACAATGGAGAAAAAAATTTGGAAACCCTCAAAAAAAAGGGAACTTTTTTTTTGAGCTAAATGAAAATAAAAGCAATCAAAAGTTGTGGGGTTTTGGTGAAAATGGTGCATACAGGGAAATAGCAGGAAATTAGTGAAACAAAAAGGATAACTGAAATAAGTATTTGAAAGGTCCTTCACCTGTTGAGGGGAGAGAGTAACTGGAGGGCAAATCTACCAGCCAGGGGATAGTGGAACCCAAGGCCATGCTGCTTCTGAGCCATGTGTTTCCTGGGAAGTAGCTGTCCCGGAGAAATGGAAGAGCCTGGTAGCAGGAGCGGTGCCATGGGGGCCACAGGCTGATGGAGCTCTGTGCTCCTGGAGAGCGGAGCAGCCCGGAGCAGCCCGGTGACTCTTCTCTGTGGGTCCCTCTTCCGTTAGTCTCTGCCTGGGAGGAATTCCTGCTTCCAGATCTGAACCTGGGGCAGCCCTTCAGCACCAGAACATTTCTACCAGAAGGTGGCAGTATTAGGTCAGAACCACACGGTAAATTCACGAACCCAACACAAGTGAGCGCCTGCTGTATGCAGAGAGGGCTCTCCCTCTGACAGTGAGAAAGCAGGGTTCGCAGGCCCCCCTGGCTGTCTGCTGCTTCCCTGAAGAGCCTTGCAGATGCTTTCGGTACAGAGCTTCTAAGAAGTCCTTCGAATCTTCAATTAAACCCCAAGAAAATTTCTCAAAATCTTGTTCCTACACCCAAGGGAATGTGGGGCTCAAGGTATTACCCAGAATCCCATGCCCTTGTCAGCCGTCAGGGGCTCAGGGGACAGGCCAGCGGTGCTGAAAATGCCACTTTATCTGAGGGCAGGAAGGTGCAAAGCTCGTATCTGAACTCAAGTCCTTGTAACAAGTGCCTAAGTGTGAGTCACCAAACTGTGACGGTGGGGGGATGGAGAGGGGAGGCCAGCATGGCGGAGAAGCCACCTTGCCTAAAGTCTTTCCAGGCATCACAGCCCCCCTTATCCTCAGGGGACATGGAAAGTTAAGGTGGGACTGAAGCCTTGCGCAAGCTCCACGATACCTCAGAGTTGCTCAGATAACAGAAGGCTGCTGAGTGGTCAGCAGGAGGGCAGCATACCCAGTGTGGATACACTGGCCAGACAGAAAGTTCATGTCTCTCCAGCCAGAAAGGGAGATTCCGTCAGGCTACTCAGAAATGGCACAGTCTTTGAAACGGAAGAACCACTTATTCCTGCGGATTGGAGGGATGGTTCGAGGGTTAAGAGCATTGGCTGTTCTTGCAGAGGATCTGAGTTTGGCTCCCAGCATCCACAACTGCCTGTAACTCCATTGACGGGGGGAGATCCAACACCTCCAGCCTCTGAGAACAATTGCACACACACACACACACACACACACACACACACACACACACACAATTTTAAAAATAATAAAATAAAACGAAAACAAGAAGGACCTATTTCTTTCCAGACCACCGAAATACCACCATTAGTAGGCCACAGTTGGCTGTGGGTAATTGAAACCGTGGACAGGGAAGTGGCCGATGAGCCAGGGCTACTGCATACAGCAAAGCATGATGGAGTGTAGGACAGGGTCGGGTGTGCTGAGAGGGTGAACACACAGACGGCCTGGAAGGGGAAATCAGGAAGAAACGGATTAGAGTTGAGGCCAGTTCAGGGAGAAGATGCAGTCAGACCCCCGGAGACGCTATGGAGAGAAGAGGACCCAGAGTGAAGCCGAGGGCTCTCTCCTGCCTCAGGCTCCTCATTGTCACCCCTTCTCCTGGACGCTTCCACAGGATAAGTGGAGCTGCAGAGGAGAGAACAGCAGTGGGGCTGAACTTGGACTCTGAAGCCCCCCTCAGGGGCCCTGATTGTGACCCTAGGTGCCCATTTCAGGGGATTGGGAGTGGGAACATGCAGGGGGAGGGGGCTTGGAGGGCAGAAACAGGGGACAGAGGGCAGGGTGGGAATCATAGGTTGAAGCTCAGGCAGGTGGATGCCCTTCTTCTATAGACAGGCCCCCGGAGGCGTCATTCCCACTAGTCTCTGCCTTCTTAAAGGTCCTGTGGGAACTGTCGTCTGGTGACAGATGGGCTGGCAGGGACAAGCTGGGGATATGTCCTGCCGGCAGCTGGAGGCAGATCACTGGGAGAACAAATAGGATAGCGAGGCAGTAAAAACATTAAATATTATTAAACAACTGTGAGCTCACGAGGCCTAGGCTGGCTGGGCTCCAGCAGGCCAGCCTCTTCCTAGATTCCAGGCCCACAGACACCTCACGCTTCCCTGAGGGGCCTTCTAGAGGTCTTTCTGCCTGAGTCTTCAGGGGCCTTGCAGGAGCTGAGGCTTAAGCTGTGGGAGACTTGGACACAGTGAACCAAGCGGAGGTTCTGGAAGCAGACTGGCTCTTGAAAAGCTAATTTTTTTTTTTTTAAGGTAGGATCTCATGGGGTTGGAGAGATGGCTCAGTGGTTAAGGGAATTGACTTCTCTTTCTTTAGGGCCTGGGTTCAATTCCCAGCATGCGCATGGCAGCTGTCTGTAACTCCAGTTCCAAGGCATCCAATGCCCTCACTCAGATATACATGCAAGCAAAACAAGGATGCTCATAAAATTAAAAAATCATTTTTTTTTAAAAAAAGTAGGCTCTCATGTAGCCCAGGTTGGCCTTGAACTCCCTGTGTAGCCAAGGATGACCTCAAATTCTTGTTGATCCTTTTACCATGCCAAGCATAGCATAACTTATTACATTTATTTTTATACACACACACACACACACACACACACTCAAGCACCACTGTATGCGTGTGAAGGGCAAAGAGCAACTTCTCTCCTGTTATGGGAGACCCAGAAATCAAACTCAAGTCATCAGGCTTGGCAGCAAGCAGCCCTGTCCCCACTGTGCCATCTCACCACCCCCATAATGAATTTTAGTTTGATCTCTATGAAATTTTGTTACGTTGCAGCTTCAGACCAGCCTGCGCAGTTTCCGTGTTCCGTTTGTACAACCCGAACGGGCAAAAGAATAAAAGGAAGAAACCAGCAAGCCAGTGTCCCCTCAGCTGGTTGTCAAACATCTGCTATAAACAAGAGCAGCAAGCCTTCCACAAGTTACATGAAGTGTCCGTTGGCACGTTATCTTCTTTCAAGACCAGACCTCACTGTGTAGCTCAGGCTGCTCTAGAACTTGCAGCCTTTCCACCTTGCTCTCCAGAGTCCTGGCATTGTACGCGTGCGCCACCACACCTGGCTTCTATTAGCACTTTCAATGAGTCAACTCCACAACATACTAAACAAGATTCAAGATTCTAGGGAATCAAAGCAGAAAAAAAAAAAAAAAAAAGCTATGTGGCTTTGGGTAGACCATGGGCCTCTCTATTTCTCTGTCTATAAAAAGGGGCAGAATGAGAACTTCGCTCATGGTTTTTTTTGTTTTGTTTTGTTTTGTGTGTGTGTGTGTGTGTGTGTGTGTGTAGTTTCAATGAGACCGTGTTTGTGTGTGGTACTGGCAGGCCATTGATGAATGTTCTGTAGCATTATCAGACCAGCCCACTTTGCCAGCCTCCCGTCAGTATCATGGTCACGCTGCCGCAGTCACAACTATGTAGTGTGACCTCGGACTAAGCCTCTTGCCTGAGCCAGCATGCCAGGATGTAGCTCATGGGTTTCATGCCTGCCTGGGCATTGCTTCATTCTACAGTCAGAGGAGAGAATCACGGAGGTTTATACTTGCTGCAGGCAAGCCTGAGCCTAAAGGAAGCTTCAGTGGAAATCCCAGTTTCTTAACCACAGTGGTCCTTCTGAGTCAGCCTCCATCAGTTGGCACACGTATCTGATTCTTAAGTTCAGATAGTCTCCATGTGGCCAATGATCAGACAACACGGAAGGCTCCAGTGACCACCACGATACCAGGAAATGGCAGGCAAGATACAGGATGCTCTTGGGCTGTCTCCACTGGATGTTCCTGCTCCTAGCAGGACAGAGCCTTCCACCAAGCAAGAAGGCACAGAGCTGTGGGCCAGGAAAAGTGACCCAGCACAGAGCAGACACCAGCCTGAAAACCCTGGTTCAGCCCAGACACCCCACCAAGGCCCTCCTTCCTCCCCTCCAAGGAGCTTACAAAGACATTGCGTCTCTCATTGCCCAGCTTCCTACGGCCTCTTCTACCTCCGTCAAACCGTCTCTCCTTCAAACATACCCTGTAACTGCCATTCCCTTCCTTCCTTCTTTCCAATGTTTGCCACATTTAGGTAATAAATAAATAAATGTGTTTCTGTTGGCTGCCTTCTGACGAAGATGCTTCTGCCAGAACTCCCAATAAAGTGCTGGCATTGTGGGAATGACTCTCTAGTTCTGCGCTGTACGGCCTTGCCGTTTCATCTAATTATGAAGACAGTGGGGAAACGATTGGCATTGACATTCTGGAGCCACTGGTCCTTGAAGGGTGGGTCCTGTGGGTGAGGCCTGAGGAGAACAGATGCTGCCTAAGAGGAGGGTGGGAGGCCCAAAGGCTCTGTAGGAGGCAGCAGGGGAGGAGGGTAGATGGAGGAGAGAGAGGGAGGGTTGGATGGAGGGATGTCAGCCTTCTCTGCAGCCACCCAACCTCACCCCAGCCCCCTGTGGTTACTTCAGGGCTTGGCTAGGGCAGTATTTGTGAATCTCTGTTAAGAGGCCAAGAGTTTGTTTGGGTGAATGTGAAGTGGAGGCAGAAAGGAGAAGCAAGGGCCCCTGGCCCCTGGCCCTTATTCCCCCTCCCCCAGGAAGAAGTACAAAAGGCAAGGAGGAGAGAGGGCAGCGTACCCCCACAAAGTGATGAATTGGTGGGAGGGCAGTTCCCAGCCATTGCAACCCCAATTCTGTTCTTGTTCAGAGCAGGTGGCCCCTGGTACCCCAGTTGGGACTCCATGGTCAGGGTCGGTTTCTCTGCTTTAGCACTGTTGCGTGGCGAAGTGAATGGGGACAGCTCCTATGGTACAGGCTGGGAGCTTAATGACAGTTTCTGCGGCTTTCTGGAGAACATACAAACAAAGCCCAGGGAGGTCAATATAAAAATCATTTATGACGCACTCTGCACCTGGAGGCCACAGACAGAAGGAGACTAAGTTCTGTGAGGAAGCTAGCTGCCTAAGGCCAGCCTGGACATAGGACCCTTAGGAAGTTTCCAGAATAGGCCTTTTGCTGCCCAGGGAGTCCTTGATCTGCTGCCAGTGGCAGAGCTAGTCTGGCCACCCCCAGAGTGTCTAGATGGCAGCAACATTGCTTTGCAGCTGTTTGGGGTCACCTGGCCTGGGGCACACTGGGGCCCATGCCACTGTACACTCTGTAAGAGGTAGGTCCCCGTATCGCACAATCTCCTTTTTGTTGGTGGATCCAGGCAAAGGACAAATGATTTGTTTTGCCGTCATTGTGAATCAACCAATAAAAATGGAAGTGGGCTAGCCAAGGCGGCTCATGTCTATAATCCCCACCCTGGGAAGATGGGGCAGGAGGATTTTCATAAGTAGGAGGTTGGGCTGGCCTGCAGAGTGAACCTTGCCTCAGATAAAACAAAACTCAAATTTTAAAAAATGGATTTATACCCTAGTTCTCAGTGGGAAATAGCCCCTCCAGATACCTTCATCTGTGATTTTATGTATGTATTATGTATGTATGTATGTATGTATGTATGTATGTATGTATGTATGTATGTATGTATTTTGTCTTTTGGAAACCAAGTCTCAGGAAATCTTGTGGTCTTGAGCCTAGGTATGTAGCCTCGGATGTTCTTGGTATCTTCATAATCTTGCCTGCACTTCTCAAGTGCTAGGATCATAGGTGTTTGCCACCACACCCACCCTCTCTCCACCCTGCCTCATGTTCCATAGCTCTCTAAACATCATGAAGTAAGAACCTAAAAAAGGGCCTTTTCAGTCCAACAGTCGAAGCCCCAACTTTCTTATTCTTTTTCTTCTTATCCTGGGGATACTCCTCCACTCCCACCAAGCTGTTTTTGATCACTGATGTCTTAGTTTTCTATTGCTCTGATAAAACACTATGACCAAAAGCAACTTGGGGGCAGGAGGGCTTATTTCCTTTATACAGCATGTTCTCCGTCACCCAGGGAAATCAGAAACCTGGAGGCAGGAACTCATGCGGAGGCCATGGGTGAGTGCCACTTACTGGCATGCTCCTCGTGGCTTGCTCCATTTGCTTTTTTTATACACCCCAGATCCTACCTGCCCAGGAGGTAGCCCTACGGAATCAACCGCTAATTAATGAAATGTTCCACAGGGTTGGCTACAGGCCAGCCTTTCAGAGGCATCCTTCTCAAGTGAGAACGCCCCTCTCAGATAACTCTAGGGCCTAGCCAGCCATGAGGCATCATTACCTGGGCATTTATTGGTATCTTCTGTTGGTTCAGATCTCTGGGTACCTTGCCCTCTCCATACCTCCGTTGCCCCAAGAACGACAACAAGGAAGAGAAGAAACTCTAGCTCTTTATAGGTCTACCTCCTAAGTGCTGCATTTCCAACATTGCCAACATTGCTTTTACTGCAACCCTGGAAGTAGCTACGGGTAATTATACTGACTGTGAGAGTCATACTGACTATGGAAAGGCATGAAGGAGGCAAGGGACCAGACGAGGTAAGAAGAAATTTGGGAATCTGGTCCCAGCTCTCTCTGACCCATTCTCTCCCAGCATGTTCCGAAAGGTGTGTGGAGGTGTCAAGCTAAGGACTAAAACAAGTGCTGGCACCAACTCACGGACCAGGCAAGGAGTGGCAAGTGTCCAGCAGATGCCAGCATTGGGTGCAGTGGGCAGTTGAGCTTATCCGTCACATTCAGACATGCAGTGGTTTCTGAATCTTTTCCTCTAGGACAGGACTAGCTAGACAGTGGCATAGGGGTCTTAGGCTGAGCCCCCTACACAGCAAGAAATGCTCAAGTTGTGGACTCCAGCCTGGTTCGGGGGTCTGTGTTAGCACAGCACAGCTGGGAATGTTCATGTAGGTGGAAAAAAATGGAGCAGAGACAACAAATGCACAGCTATAGATGGAGTAACCTTTTGCGACAATGGCCGCTTAAAGAGAAGTCTCTAGTCACATGCCTCAGGATTCTATCTTTTCATATTGAGTTGAGGATATTTAAACCCCCCAGTTCCTCATTTTGTGCTATCCTTTCCCCCTCGCCCCAACCCCGACACACACCAAGCTATGACTTTTTCCCCATGTTGCTACATAGTCGATGCAATTTTCAAGTGAATGGCCTACTTCGTTCTAATTTCTGGAGTGGACAGCCCTGTCTATTCACTGCCTCCAAGGAGAAACTGGATGTCTAGACTCAGAAAATAATTCTCAAAAAAAAAAAATGAAGAAAATAATACATGAGGGTGTTTACTGGGATGTTATTTATAGCAGCAGAAAAATAACTATCCCCTGCAAAGAGTGTTACTGCTCAGCCATGAAGGGAGGGTTTGTTTGGTCAATTAGAACCCAATGCAATTACGCAGCCATCAGACCACAATCACCCCGGCTATTCAGCAACATGAAAAAAGCATTTATGCCTAATGGGGAGAAAGAAAAACACACACACACACATACACACAAAACAAGATTGCAACTAGGTACATCTACCTTGCTATAAAATAAAGCTTGGCCAGGGGTAACAATGGCAAGAGAAAATAGAAAATGAAAATGTATGTTGTGAAAATGGGTGTCAAAGAATTTTTTTTTAATTGTGTTTTATTACACACTACCCTTAACAATAAAATAAAAAGCAAGCCAGGAAAGAGCTAGTGTGCTGGGAAGGCCGGGAGCCGGGTTAGCAAGCACCCTTCCCTTCTCAGTGGCTGCTTCTTGGCTTGGTTTGCTCCTAAGCAAAGGCTGGGCTGGGGCATTGCCCCACGCCTCCAGACCCAGTAAGAGGCTGGTGGCCTCTTCTCTTGTAACCATCCCAGCAGGATCAGAGAGATTCTGAAGAGAGACACTTCCCCCTCCCCAACTTTGGCTATCAGACTTGAAAGAATGGAACCTAAGAAATTAGAATTTCCCCTAGGGGCCTCATGCTGTGGGGAGGGGAATCCAAAGCCTCGTGCTGGACAGAAAGCAGCTTGTCTTTTAGAAAGAGATGTTACTGTTCTGACAACTTATCCAACCATCTTGCAGAAGACAGTGGAGCCGAGACAAGTATGGTCAGGTCCACACCTTGACCAGGCTGCCTGTTCACCCATGCCCCTTGCTCTGGTAAAGCCTAAATCTTAGAAGTCAACAAACCTGTTTGTTCTACTCCCTAATGTAGCTGCACTGAATAAATCTCCCTTCTCTGCTTTTCACTAGGATTTGTGTCTTTCATCGGTATACTGAGATGAGGTGAGCAAACCTGGCTTGTTAGAGCTGCTTGGGGCCGAAGCCTTTGGCTCTAAACATTCTAGTAGCTTTGTAAGGGTGGCAGCCTGAACTGGAGCCCTGCTGAGAAGAGAGCTTGGTGAGGAGGGAAGGTCATTGGAACATGACCCATTTCTGTCATTTGCATCTCAGGACATCTGTGTTTTACCTTTCCGGAGACATTCCAAAATAGAAGGCAGGAGGGACCAGTTAGCAGTTCTGATGTGGTTTTCCACAAGGTCCCTGAAGCCTTCCTGGGCCTTTTGTTCCCTCAGGTATCTACCCAGGAAAATGAACTCTTCCCACATCTTCCCATGGTTTCCTGATACTCAGGGGCTTTTCAGAGGAGGAGACAATCAAGCGAGGTGTATATATCACATCGCCCGCTGGCCTGAGCCTGGGCAATTCCTCCTGTCCTGGGAGCCTTATAACTGGGAAAGAAGAGTCAAGGGCAGCTGGCAGAACAGGGCTCTGCTTTGAGAGGAAGCCACTCCATGCTCAAAGCTGCTTGCCAGTTGTTCCTCTGGCTGCCCCCTGTAGGTATCAGTTCATGGGAGGTATGGGACAGGGCAAAGACAGGCCCTTAGCCATCTCCAGAGAGAAGTCATTTCTAATGGAGAAGGTCTCAGCCACCCTTCAGCTGCTTTCTAGGTGCAGGTGTTTCATTCAGTCTTCTTGACACTAGATGGGTCACCATCTACCTCTGGTGATTGGCCTCAGGCAAAGTAAGGAAAGAGGGACCTCTCTCCCAGAACCTAGCTGGCCTCAGGGTGCAGGGTCCTCGGATATCAAAGGGCACTTAATCACCTTTGCTCCAAGTTTCAGCTCCAACTACCGACGGGGTCAAGTTTAGGGTGCCCACCAGGAGCCAGTCCCCTGCAGGCTCTCAGCCAGCTCATGTGGTTATGGTCCCAAGTCCTTCTTCTGACAGAATTCCCTAATTTGTCTGTCACTTTTCCACGAGTAGGGTTTTTAGTTCCTCCTTGTGACTTTTTAGGGATACCTACCTCTCTCCAGTTCTTTTGTGTGAGATGGGAGACTCCCTTCACGGATCTACCATTCATAAAACACAGCCATGCCCTCCCTCCTCCCTCTCTGCTAACCCTGTCAGACCATTGGTCCCTACTTCCCATTCACTTCCCTGGAGCACCTCTCATCTAGCCAGTATTAAACCCTCTGGGGTGGGATGAGGTGCTAGCTACCATTTGGTCTATTTTTCAGACAGAGCAAACTGAGGTGCGACAAGGGCTGTCAGTGAAAGACCGGGATGCTAGATAGCAAGTCTGGATTGCCTAGGAGGCTGGGTTCTGGCAAGTCGCAGCTAGTATTAAAAAAAAAAAGGAATACGGCCCTCCTGAAAGGGGCTAATGCCAGAGCCAGAAAAATGGAACAATCCCCTAGAAGGTCCCTTCATAGCTGAGCATGTCCCTCTGTACCTGGGAGATGTCCCCACCTCCCTCTGTGTGTGTGTGTGTGTGTGTGTGTGTGTGTGTGTGTGTGTGTGATGTGATGAATAGCACGAGGTAGATGGTACCTCCTTTCTCTGCTTGCATCATGCTCAGGCCACAGGGAAGCCCTTCAAAGCTGCAGGGTGTCTAGTCCCTGTGGAGGCTGGCGGCAGGCAGAGGGTCAAAAACCCTGGGAAAAGAGCCCTGGCGGGCCCAGCCAGCACCTCGTTAGAAAGCCTGAAGGGAAGGGGGGGGCGCATGAGGAACAATGTTGTTTATTTTTTCTATTTTTAGACTAGCCTGAGGTCTCTAGGGGCACAAATGAAGTTATCAGCAACGACATGAGGGGAATAGAGCCTCCAGCCAGCAGTTTGAGAAGGCCCCGGGGACCAGCACTCTTGAAAAGCTGAGGAGGGCTTATTTATCCTGTACTCTGAGGGCAGGACAGGGCCTGGGGTGTAGGACAAGCAAACCTCCCGGCCCTTAGGCCCCCTCCTCAGACCTTCTGATGCCTGTTCCCTCACTATTCTGGGAAGGTGGGCTCAAGTCTTATAGTAAAAAGAGCTTTAATCTACACTGTGGAAGGAGGGGTTTGCATAGAAAGTAAACACACATACACACACGCATACAGGGATGTGCACATACACTCAAGCACACAGTACCTGACACACACAGTATCACACACACACAGTAACTGACACACACAGTACCACATACACACACCCAGTACCTGACACACACACACACACACACACACACACACACACACACACACACAGTACCTGACACACATACAGATGGTGCCTGTTTTAGCCTGGTCACAGGATGCCCCTCCCACCTCAGATACCTGGGAGGACCCTTCCTCTGTGTGGCCTCTGGTTCCTTCAGCCTTCCCAGTGGAGCTTATCTGGCCTAACTCCAGAACCTCTCCCGGGGAGGAGCAGCAAGCACGATATATGCATTGTGACAGGATCCTTACATGAACCTACAGTGAGGATGCATTGCTCCCGTCTTATAGGCAAGGGCACTGAGAAATGCAGCGCTTTGCCCAGAAGCTTGTTCCTTTTCTTTTTCCGTAACACCAATCTCGTCTTAGGGCTTCACAGCTCGGAGAATGTTCTGCCCTTGGGAACTGAGGAATCGTGAATCATTTTAGAATCAGTTGAGGGCCTGGCTGGGAAAAACTTCCAGGAAGTGCTAAGCGGTGAAAGGCAAGGATGGTTAGACCCTGACTACACATCCTGATTTGAATTCTGGTCTTTGCTGGGTTCTGGCTGGGTGGAGCCCCAATTTACCCCTCTCTGGAGACAGTAGCAGCAGGTAATTCCCAGGGCGGATGAGATACCCCGATACTATGTGGAATATGAGGAGATGAGGAAATGAAAACATATACCTTTCGGCTCCAGCCCAAAGATGAGTGAATGAAGGATTGAGTAATTGTACCAGGTGGGTTGTGGGAAAGTCTGTCCACTACCCATTTCTTGGGGCCGCTCGGTGGCTACAGGATACAAACCTCCCACAGCAGGGATGAGGTAAAAGCAGCGCTTGGTATCTTTGTGGACTCCTCATCTCCAGCCGGGGGGAAAAATAATCAGATGAGCAAAGCTGAAACTAGAACTCAGCCTTTTCTTTCATCTTCCCCAGCTTTCCTTGCTCCCTGATAAGAGGTGGGAGTGGATCCACATGACACAGATGAATAAACTGAAGCCTGGAGACCAGTGATGTACCCAAGACTGCAGAGAGTCAGTGACAAGGCCAAGCCTGCCCTTCAGTCCCGGGCCCCTCTGCGACTGCTCAGCCCAGAACAGAGATGGCCTCCCACAGCACTGAGCTTTTTCTGAAACAAACCCCCTAATTCTTTGGCTGAATGTCTAAATAAGGATTTTTGCCAATTCCAAGCCCTGCTAACTGATGAAGTTGTCAGGAAAAAAAAAAAGATCTAATGATGCTTGAAAATGCAGGGAGTGAGCCAGCTGCCAAATTGCCCTCCCAGCTCTGACTTGACTTTGGGGAGCCTGGACCCTCCCACTGGGGGCAGGTGGGTGGGGCCTTGGGGAGCAAGAGTTGGAGGCCTAGACTGCTGTCTTTGGTTCTGCTTCGGACTGATGAGCTGCTTAACCCCTTTGATCTTCCCTGCTGCAAAAGGAGGGTACTACTTCTTCCTCGAAGTTATCTTGCAGATTAAACAAGTTACACCCTGCTGTGCATGGCTCAGGTTTCAGGACGGTAGGAGCCTCAGGCTGGAGCAGCCAGCTGGCCTGAGCTCTGCCTGGTGGACAGATGCTTTGCAGCCCTTGAGGGAGCAGAGAACAGAGATTCCGGGCACCATTTGGAGAGGCAGTGGGTCTCTGGTCGACCTCTAGTATTTATTTATCTCTGAGATCCAGCTGCTTGTCTTGGATGGGCAAAAAGCTCCAAGTGACCTCAGGCCCCTGGAGGTGGGGCTTCAGGGTGGGAGCCTGGGAGTCCCGCTGGCTCTTTGTTCTCTCCTTTTTCTCAGTGGAACATTTGCCCCACTCAGGAGTCTGGGGACTAGGGGTGGAGCCCAGTCTGGGGACTTGGTAATCAGACAATTCCCAGGCCTGCCCCAGGAGCCAGAGAGACTGGGCGCTAAAGGGCAGAAGGGACCTTGGAGAGAACTGAGTACCAGCCCCACCAACTCAGACGCACAAGTGTGACCTGAAACAGGATGCATTCTGCAGAGTCTGTCATCAGCCACCCATGCCAGAAACTTCCCCATCCTGCTTCCTGCTCTCAACAGACACATGCACACACTCGATTTGGGGCCATCCTCCATAGAAGATGTGAGAAAGCAAATGGGATTCTTGTGTTCCTGAATCTGGGGGACTAGATGGTGTGGGTGGGGCTTCTGACTGCTCAGTTTCCTTGTCTGTAGGATAGGGAGACACACAAGTGCCTATAGAGTATGAGAGACTCAAATAAGGCAGCCTGTGTAACAGCTCACAGGATGTGACCCAGGACAGTGGGCAGCCATATGGGGCTAGGCACTGGGATTGTTGTACCCATCCAATCTGTTGCTGCTTTAAATTTATTTATTTTTATAGCATGCCAGAAAAAAAAATAGGAGAGGATGAGGGGGGCTCAGGACAGTGGCCTAAATACAGTCTGAGGATTATTACCAGGCCCAGCTGTCCCCTCCTGCTGCCACTGAGCTCACCGGATGACAGTAGCACTCCTGGGGCTGTCCTAGGTGTTAGGAAGTGGCTCTTCATCTAGGGACCCTCTGACGATGTGTTTCTCCAGGGTGTGGAGGAGTTCTTAGGATAGAGCTTGGATAAAGCCCAAGCTCGGGAGCAGGGAGGAGGAGAGGCAGAGGGGGGCCGTCATCCTATGTGTCCCTTCTCATCTGCCAATGTGGTCTTTTTCATTCCTGAAGGGCCCCTCTGCCTCAGGAGGTGCAAGCGCATTGGCAGCCTTGATGTAGTTGTGAGTGAATTGATTGCTAGTCAGTCAGGGAGACCCTGGGCGTGTAGGCACTGCCTCCCTCCCACCCAACTTCCCCTAGACTGAAGGAATCACTCACACCTGTGTCATCTCCCATGGAAAAGGAGCCTGGGGACCCAAAGGCCACTTCCAGCTCGGGACTCAAGAGGAGGAAAGGAGACTGCCACTGACGTGGCAGTTTTCGTTAGCCCAGACATCTAGCCGTCTCAGAGTAGACATCCATCCAAGCGGGGTGCCCCAGGGATTCTCTGAGTATTCAGCCATTGCCCTGGCCTGGTCCCAGGATGTATTAAGAAGTCTCCCTTGGGCTGGAGAGATGGCTCAGTGGTTAAGAGCACTGGCTGTTCTTCCAAAGGTCCTGAGTTCAATTCCCAGCAACCACATGGTGGCTCACAACCATCTACAATGAGATCTTGTGCCCTCTTCTTGCCTGCAGTCACACATGCAGGCAGAATTCTGTATAAATAATAAAAAGTATGTCTTTGAAAAAAAAAAGAAGTCTTCCTGATCCTTTGGAGGGGAGAGTGCATCACCCTGAGACATGCCTGGCCCCCCAGAAATCCTTTCCCTTGGCCTGAGAAGTATGAGAGAACATTGGTGGAGCACATCTAAGGTCTGGCTAGATCTGTCTATGAGGGTCCACACCCACAGTGGAGCTTTAAGACTACTAGGGTCCCAGGTTTGGGCACTAGGATCTAGAATCAGAGCTCTGTAAAGAGGGGGTCTGATGAGCCCCTCTCTTTTCCCAAAGCTTCCCAACAAGAGGCTCTGTAAGGCTAGAAACTGCAACCGGTGCACAGCCAGCTGCCAGAGGTTAATATTCTACTTGCAATGAGTGAGAAGGGTGCTTGCTCACCCCTCTGTACCAGGCATTCTACACACACACACACACACACACACACACACACACACACACAGTCTCTCAACTATGGTTCCTTCTCTCCATAATGAAAGCAGAGCATCACCATTCCCTCGGAATGCTTGGGCAGAGCCTTCCTGGAGGTGAGGGAGGATACTATTGCCCTGCTGGGTATCTGGTGTGAGGATGCTGTTCAGGCACGGGTCTCTGAGGGCAGCAACCAAATGGAGCATTTGGCAGGTGCTGAGTGGGAAGGAAAAGACAAAGATTGGTGAGATGGCTGCCATGTGTGGGAGATGCTGGGGTGACAGGAAGGTTGGCATTTGTGCCCGTTTTATTTTACCCAGGAGCAGCAAACACTTGCACCTAACCTCATGCCCTCTGGCACTCACTGCAATGGAAATAAAGGGATTTCTTGGAGATACAAACAAATGCAGAACACAAGAGGAGAACAGCAGCCAGCAGGCACACCTGCTGGGAAATGGATGAATGAGCTGTAAGCGACCAGTAGAGAGAGACAAGAAATCAGGACCTGAGCTCACAATGGGAGAAGTGACAACAGCCTGCTCTCTATAGCCTCTGGGTCTGCACACCCTGGTGGTACTGGGAAAGAGGCAGCTTACATGGAGGGCTGGTGGCAAGGGGTTCAGAGCATCTAGAATTCTGGAGCCTTCTGTACTGCATGCTGAGGCACTGCCTGTCTGCAGCCTTACCAAAGATAGGGGGGCTTTTCTTTTATGAGAGCCAATCAGCGCCTTTCTGGGGGACAGCAGACTCCATTAAGGACTGGGAACTAAACAAACGTCAAACTCAGATGCATCCAGCCTGCTTCTCAACTTGGCTCTAGGATGCTGGCTCATAGAACACTCCAGTGTTTCTAGGGAATCCTCAAAAAAATGGCCCCTTCAGCTCACTCTCCATTGGCACTCTAGTTGACAGACACCACCCACAGGCTCAAGCTTTGAAACAGTTTTTTGGCAACCATTTGCACTCTTCATTATGAGAAAATAATTACCAGATATCCAAGGGAAGGCCTCTGGCATAAAAGGCAAGGACTCCCAGCAGCAAATGGTAAAAAGTGCCTCAAAGGGAAGATGAGAGAAGATAGTGCATTTAGGGAAAGTGGGAGGGTGTTACTCAAGAAAGGAAGAGGCAGAGAACACAAACAAGCTCCTGGAAATCAAATACTTAAAAGGAAGAGTGAAAAACTCATTGTGGTTGAAAGGTAAAAGCTGAAGAAGCCTAGAAAGAAGAGATAAGGGCTGGAGAGACGGCAGTCTGGAAAGCAAGCATGAAGCCTTGTGTTTGAGTCTCAGAACCCACGTCAAAAAGCTAGGCATGGTGGTCCTGCTTGTAATACTCCTGGCTCCGGGGAGGTGGAGACAGACATCTGAACAGCCAGC
Source organism: Psammomys obesus (assembly GCF_907164565.1). NCBI lineage: Eukaryota > Metazoa > Chordata > Mammalia > Rodentia > Muridae > Psammomys > Psammomys obesus. The sequence goes on from NW_026585644.1 coordinate 33,711,874, forward strand.
TTGAGGGACAGCCAGCCTAGACCTATGGATGAGTCCCAGACCAGTGAAAGAGTCTAACACATACAAGGTGAGGGTTCAGAGATGGCTCAGTGGTCATGGGTTCTTTGCTCGGCAAACATGTCTGCTAGAGTTTGAATCCCCAGCTCCTGTGTTAAAAAGCCAGGCACGGCTGTAACCCCAACACCATGAAGCCAATGAATGAGCAAGTGTCCAGAAAGAAACTGGAAGTGAACAAAGAAACAACAACAAAAGGACATACTGCACACACAGGCACACACACACACACACACACACACACACACACACACACACAAACAGAGAGGCTTTGTATTTCTCACTAACAAACATGAGAGCTAAAATGTAGTCAAGCAATACTTCTTGAAGAAAAATGGTTTCCAATCTATAACCCAATTTCATCCAAATGCTCAGTCGAGTGTGAAGGGAAAACAAGGACATGTTCAGATGTGTGGAGGGGTCAAACCCTTAACTGAAGGAGGTGTCCCACCAAAGGAAGGGGAGTGGAGGGAGACGTATGCAGTCCAAATGAGGTGTGGAAAGACCCTGGAAGGCTCAGGAAGCCGTGTTACCTAGGATGCTGACATGTTCTGGGGTCAAAGTGCAACTCTGTCCCTACTGAAGCAATTATAAGGCGCCAAGGAAAACTTCCCAAAGGAAATAGAGTGTACAGAAAATCCCCCTGCTGAACACTCTTGGAGAGTTAAACAATTGGTAGAGCCTCGGTGATGAGTTAATGATGTGTTACAAAGAAAACTAAACAAAAGCAATTATCATAGCCAGAAAAAATAACAACAAAAATGTGCAGAGGAAAAAAAAAAAACTCTCCACATTTTACTTCCCAGCTCAGCTCTGATAGAAACACCCTCTAACAGTGATACAGTTGTCCCCCGCCTCTGATCACTGAAGGAGCTTGCTCCCCAAAAGCTTTATGTTAATGGTCCTGAGATGGTAGAAAACCAACCGTACTGCAGAGCCCAGAAGTGAGGCTTTGGGGAAGTGAGTGGATCAGATAAAACCATTCTAGTGGGGCCCTTGAGAGTGAATTCTAGCGGCTTTAAAAGGAGAGGGAAAGAGACCACACAAGCACAGAGGGATCCATGTGACCCCCAGCAAGGGGAGGCCCCTCACTGAAGCCTGCAGCTTCCGGAATTGAACTCAGTAAACTTCTTTTCTCAGTAAAGTAGCCTGCTGCAAGCATTTTATTAAAAATAACAACTACTACTACTGACTACGCAACACCAAATGTTCCTTTACTTTAAATCATCCAATCGCTACACTGGGAAGTCATGAGAGTGGGGGTGGCATATGGGATGTCGTGGGGGAGGGGGCGGTGAGAGCTAAACACCTCCAGAAGAAGGCCAAAGGCTGAGATTTCAGACAGCCATCTAACGGTCTCCTTAGAGGGCTGGGATGGGAGGGGGGCGGGGAGAGGCTGGAGATGGCCTGGCTAGGGTATAAGCCTTTTCCCCACCCTTTTAGACCACTCTTTCTTCGGTCAGGTTTTGCCACCCGCAGCCATCCCAGGTGGACACAAAGACACTGGGCCAGGAAACCAGAAACCTCAGTCACGCCATGCCACACTCACAGTGTTTACAGAAAGCAAGATCATTGTTTACAGGAAGAGAAACACTGAGCTAATTGACTTTTAAAGACATCAAATACAGAAGACAAACAGAGCATAAAACCCCACGTGGAAAAGGGGCACAGTGTCCCAACCAGTAGGAGCCTTTGTCCACAGGCTTTTCCGGAACCTTCTCGGGCCTTGCTCCCTAAATCATGAGTCTGCTTTTTCCATGATGAAACAAACAAGCAAGAAAGCAAAACTTCATTCTTCACAGACCATTCAAATCCCCTGACCATGCTACACCAATCCCTACAGTCTGCTGGGACCCCTTCTCCAAGCCTCTCCTGTCACAGGAAAGGTTCTGGTGGTGTGAATCACAAGGCTTCATCCCTGGGCTGCTGCTTGTCCAAGACTGGGAAGATACAGAAGGGGACAAGAGGACAGCTTTAAGTCCAGCCAGAAGACAGTGACATGCTGTTGAGAACAGATGACAAAGGGAAAAAGATTAAGACAAAAGTGAGAAACAAACAAACAAACAAACAAAAAACCTACCACCACTACCACCGCCACTAAAAACAACAAGGTTCTTGCTTTTGGGATGAGATGATTGTGTGTGTGTGTGTGTGTTTTAATAAATTGATTTGTTTTTTGCTGTATTGTTGTTTTGAGACAGGGTTTCATGTAACTCAGGCTGGCCTTGAACTCCCAATCCCCTTGTTTCCAGCTTCCAAGCACTGGAATTACAGCATGCATTATCAGGTCTGGCTAAAATTAACTTATTTTTTAAGTGAATTGATTGCGATTATGGGTGACGTATTTTTTTTTTAAATGTCCTTACTTGGAAAAATTCAAAGTTGGTATCTCTAGTCCCTGCTCAAAATAAACTTCAGTTTTGGAATAAAGTCGAGGACACAGTGTGGAGGATGATCCCAAAGAGAATGAGACCCACCACAGAGCCAGAACTACAGATACGAGGAGGCATCTAGTCCAGGCTCCCTTTGGTGCCAAGTAGATGCCCCTGCCATGGGCCTGCTGGCATGTCCTGGTTGGCCCCTTTTGGTGGTGGGAGCTCATTCCCTGTGCAGTTTTGATTATTAGAAAGTATCTTTTTGTGCCGACGCATAAGGGAGTCTGGGAGCCGTGACTGTCTCTCACAAACCACGGACAAGTTTTAATTAAAACCTCAGAGTGACTGGAGAGTCCTTTTCTTGTGTACCTCTGGGCGTGGCCAGGCTGCCCTGGGGGAAGGCGGGGCCTTTCCACAACAAAGTCTCAAGCCACTGTCCCTAAGAGGTGTAGGGGGTCCTGCTGAGAGCAGCAGGGTGCCAGGAGCCTTCCAGTCACCTCACTGCTCTCCCCATTTTACGTAGGAAGAAACTGAGCACGCTCCACAAGAGCAGAGTGTGCATAAGTACATGCACATACCTGCCTGTCCGTCCTGTCCTGGGACATGTGTAATGTAGGATTCAGCTATGGTCAAGTAGAGAAAGCCAGAGGGAAATGGGCAGGTTATTCCTGCTATTATGTCCAGCCTTTGATACGATCAAAAATCATCCCCTGTGCAGTTTCTCTCTTCATTCTCAAAAGCCACACACACACCACAACACCAAAACCAAACTTCCACAAACCGATAAACATAAACAAGGAAGAAAACTGATGCTGCTTCAGGAAAGGTTAGGATTATGTGAGGGACTTCATTCAAAGCCATTGATGGCTGCACAAGGCCCAGCCAGCTGCAGGTTGGGTATGTCTGAAGGAAGCCCTGGCTTAGGGAGGTTGGCAACAGTGATGGAAGGATGGATAGAAGGTTGGTTAGACTGACAGACAGGTCGACAGATGGATGAATGGAAGGGTGGGTGGGTGGATGGATGGACAGACAGACAGATGGACAGGTGGACGGACAGATAGATGGATGAAGAATTACTGGAAGATCTGAAATCAGAGCATTTCTCTTCCCTGTAAACACCTGGGAATGGACAAAGGCAGGCTAGGGGACAGCCTTCAGGATCCACACCTGTCTTCCCCTAGCTTCTCGCAGAACCTGAGAAAACACTCCGAAGAGCAATGTCTCCTAAAGTGGCATCAACAAAAGACAGGGAGGGCAAAAGCCACCTTCCATAAGGCCTCTGGTGGCTCTGTGTGGAACCCCACACACCCAGTTGGGGTACAAAGGACAACAGAAGGAATGAGATGGTGCAAGGGTCTCGGGGTCAGTGAGAGGTGGAGTGTGGTAAGCCCCAAAGGGTGGATCACAAGATGAGGCTCAGAAGGACCTGGCAGGCTTGGGAGTGGGAAGCCTGTGAGCAGGCCAGGGAGAGCCTCCAGCTGAGCCATCCTCCAACTGTGAGACCTGAGGTAACTGGCATAGACCTGGCTGGGTTGGCCTCACCTGAGAGAGGGCAATGGTCACCTGTCTGGCCAGGTCTGATAACCAAGGGGGATAGATAGACATGTGTGAGAAGTATTTGAAGGTCACATCCTGATGGACCCTTTTACTGTAAATCCCAGAGCCCTTGGGAGTGAGGGTACCAGCTGATACTCCTTAACCCTCGTCATGGAAGGCTCACTTTCCACACCTCCAGCCCTCCCCATCCTGGACTCACCCTCAGAGCCGGCAGGGAGCTGACCTGGTCCATGGTCAGTGTGGCCTCCTTGTAGTGCTTGCCCGAGGGGCAGAGCTTCAGAAAGGAGTCATGGATGCTGAGGAGAAAGAAGAGGGGCATAGTGGTCACATGGGAAAAAAGGGCTGTGGAGTGCCCTGCTAGGGTGTGTAGGATGTCTCATGCAGAGGAGACTAAGTGCCCTGACATGGAACAGGACACATTCCCCAATCCTCTCATGTTCGAAGTGGGGGTATAAAAACGACCTGGGGATGAGGAAAGGTGAGTGGCTACACTATGCTGTGTCACATGGACCACACTCCATGGTGTTCACTCCCAGATGTCAGAGCTGACAGGACTCTGTCATGGCTCCTTCCAGACCCTCAGGAACAGATGGAGACATCTCAGTTCTCTCTTGGATATCCAGATAGTTCCATCCTCAGCATGGAGATAAGAGGTTACCTGGTGAACACAGGAGCTGGGTTCAAAGTCCATGTGCTGACAGCTGGGAAGCCTGACAGCCAAGCTAGACAGCTGGCAGCAAGTGGTCCCCAGAGACTGAAAAGCTGAGCAGCCTACTTCTTGCTTTTATCATGCCCCTCTTTATCAGTAGGCAGACAGAACTTTGTAAACGACAGACAGCAGGATGTAGCTGGATGGCCACTGAGCAGATAATAAGAAGGAATCCTGCCCCAGGCCAAGAGAGGATGACCCTTACTTAGCCTGTGTTCTCACCCCATCCTGGACAGTAGGGTCTGCCCACGAGCAGGCTCCTGGGACTACAAGGCCGGCGACTGTGGCAGCCAGTGGAGGAGGGGGCGGACAGCAGATCCAGCAAGGCCGTGTGGTCTTGGGTGACTTGCTTAATGTTTCTGAGTCTTGGCTTCATCATTTGAAAAAGGAGCCATCAATATTCTCTTTTGTGATGCAAACTCAATGTAAGTGAAAAGTGTGTGTGTGCGTGTGTGTGTTCAGGGCTAGATTATAAAGGAGGAAGCATTCTCATGTCACTCAGGCTCTCTCTCAGCCTTCTTTTTAGTTATTACCATTGCATTTTTATTTCGTGTGTGCCTATGCACTGGCATATTCGCACACTCACACACACACACACACACACACACACACACACACACACGCATGCATACATGCACGAGGAGGTCAGAAGCAACTTTTGGAAGCTTGTTCTTTCTTATGCCATGCATGTCCCAGTTATCTGACCCCGGTTTCCAGGCAGCAAATACCCTGCTTGCTAAGTCATCTCAGCAGCCCTCCAGCCTCTCTCATGATCCTCCTTATGCTTCAAAATTATCCTTCTCCCCTCCACTCCTTTCCCGTTCTGCCTTTCTCATGCATCAAAACTCTAATCTCAGTGGAATACTGGGAACTAGCAATTTAATTCACCTTCTGGAGTGACTAACCCAGTGTCAGCCCCTCCACTGACATCCCCCAGATAAACACAGGTGAATTTTTAGTCAGTGAGATTTAGGGCCCTGTGACTAGGTGTAGAATCCAGGCATGATTTTGTGACTAGAGAATCAGGGGTAGAGGAAGAGGCCATGCCACTGCCCAACAAGAAGAGAATGACGAGCCACCTTCTGCTCCTTTTTTTAGCTCACTGACTAGGAAAGCACCCTGTGTCAGTCATGGACAAGTAGGGAAAAAACAAGCCAAGGTTCTGTTTGCCTACAATGTGCAGCTCTGCAGGCTGGGAGACTAGTGTCCACCCCACTGCCACCAGCTCGCTGGCCTCCAACCTTCCAAATGGGCTTGAGCCCTGGGGAAGCCCCATCGGGAAGTTGGAGGGTGTGAGAGAACAGTTAGGATCTGTCTTCCCTGTCCTCACAACCTTAGCACGGCTCTCAGCTGAGTTTGTCCTTCCAGGACACCACCGGCAGCAGCTTCAACCCACACCGGGGCACCTCAGGCCCTGGGCAGGAATGGTTGTTGTCTAGATGCCTCCCACAGCCCCTGCTGTGGTTCCCCATCCTCCATCACCTCCCAGAACTGAAGCTGAGGATGCTGCCTTCGTCCTCCCAGGATGCTGACTAATGAGGCAGACAAATCCTTTCCCTCCCCTACTAAGTGTGAGAGCAGAGACCATAGATGTGGGTTCCATTCCTGGCCGTCCAATGGGAGGCAGTTCCTTTTCAGTGGCTCTGTGCTGACTTGGGAAGGCCTGGCAAATGGGAAGTGGACCAGGGTTTGGAGATGGGGGAGGGGGAGTGGAAGCATGACTCTGTCAATCTAGTAAGGGACCCTGAACTGTCCCCAGAGGCTCTGTGTAAGTATTCAGGGGGAGCCAAAAAGCAGGATGTAGAAGGTTGGGAGAGAATTCTAGAAGGTATGGGATGGGAAAGGTCACCTCAGATCAACAGGAAGAAAAGCCATTCCTGCTAGAGGTTCTATCCCTGCTACCTCTAAAGGAGCAAGGGCAGGCAGTCACAGGCAAAGAGAGCATTTTGTCATTATCGCTGTTAGAATTGCTGCCGGCCTTCCTTCCTTCCTTCTTTCCTTCCTTCCTCCCTCCCTCCCTCCCTCTCTTCCTTCCTTCCTTCCTTCCTTCCTTCCTTCCTTCCTTCCTTCCTCCTTTCCTTCCTTCATTATTTTTTCAGAAAGGGTCTCACTATGTAGCCCTGGCTAGCCTAAAACTCACTATATAGACCAAGCTTGCCTTGAACTCATAGAGATTTCCCTGCCTCTGCCTCCAAAGTGCTAGAATTAAGCATGTGTACCAACCATCATGACCAGCCAAAAAAGTCTACATTTTGCTAGGTGTGGAATGGGGGAGTTGAGGATGGGGGCTAAGAATCCATGTGCTTGTGCCTATGGAGTCCAGAGGTGGGTGTTCTGTCTTATTCTGCAACTTTTCATCCCTCTCATTGAACCCAGATCTCAGCTAGGCAACCTGGACACGGAGCTGTGGGGATTCTGTCTCTGTGTCTCCACCCTCGAGTCAAAGCACTGCTTAGCATTTCCACAGAGGCCCTGGGGACTGAACTCAGATATCAAGCTTGCGCACTAAATCAACTGAGCATCTCCCCAGCTCCTCACTAGGTTTAAGCCTTCCTGTCAACACACGCTGGCCGTGTGTACCTAGGGTGACTGCTCTTCCATCTGTACCATAGCGAGGACCCAGCAAGGCAGGGGCCACTCCTTTATAGAAAACAGGAGGTTGATTCTGACTTGCCCAATGTCACATGGCTGTGGGTGTTAAAACGTGAGCTGCAGACACCAGAGCTCTTGCCCAGAAGCCCAGAGAAGGTGGTCTGGGAAGACCTGCAGTTGTCACCAACCTTCTTCTGACAACACACTGTACCCTAGGCATACTCAGACATGTCACCCTCCTAGCATCTTCCCAACGGTCCCTGTGGGAGAGGTGTAGTAAACTCTTTGTGGATGGGTAAACTGAGGCTTAGGGAGTTTACCTAGTGTGCCAAGGTCATATAACTGGGAAGAAACAAGGGTGGGTGACTGAGCCCTAAAATGGGGTTATTTGAGTTGTGATGTCTCCCCTTGAGGGGTCCACTACACCTCTACCCCCACCCCAGGAGAGAGGCCCTGTGCACCCATCCCCAGACACTGGGCAAGGGTGTTGCACTGGGCCCTGCCCAGGCTCCATGCCTTCCCAGACAGCCACAGGGACCAGCTGTCCACAGATGAATCACGGCCGCATCTCGGCTGCCACAGAATGTTCTCCTCCTCCAAATATGGATCAGCCAGCTTGAAATGGAGCTCTGAATTAATCACTAATGGACTCAAAAGTCAAGGCCATTTGAGAAACTCACACGTTCAGCCTGCCAACAGCCAGGCAGCCTGGGTGTGGCTTGTTTCCACACTTGGCTCTGAGACAAGAGAAGGGCTCACAGTCTGCTTGCTGAGAGCTACCTCTCCATGTGACCCTGGACCTCAGTTTCCCCACAGCCTCACAACCCACAGCCTCAGTTTCCCATGTGAAATGAGTGTTTTCCCCTGTCTGGGTTCTTGCACTCAGGTATCTGTGACTCTGAAAGTCTGTTCCCCTCTCTGACACCCTATCATCCACTGCCTCTGAGACTTTTTAGTTTAGTGAGTCTCAAATGGAGTTCTCTGTTAAAATTCTGCAGGAATTTGTAAAAGGGTCTGTACCCTGCTTGTCTTTGGGGTTCTTATTCAAGCCCAGAACAACACACAGGTTCTACAAAGCTTTCCGACACTTCTCCTGGACCTGCAAGACCAAGATCAGAGATTTAGTGTAAGCCTCTGGTCCCCGCCTGGGCTCAGCTGTCTGGGCTCTTCCATCCCATTGGCCAATAGCCTATCGCCTTATGGTATAGCCCACAGATATTTATAAACAGCCCTTCTTTAGCCCAAACATACAGATTTTCATTTCCAAGCTGTGTGACCCCAGGAAAATCACTGTCTTTCTCTGAGCCAGTTTCCTCATTTGCAGACAAGAAATAATGGTGCAGTCGCAACAGCTGTGTGTGCTCAGCCTGAGCTGAGTGTATATTGCTCATACCATGACATGTTATCTCCTTGGCCTAATGATGGCTTTGTAAGATTGGGCCCTGGATCCCCCCTCACATTGTTTCATAGCGTGGAAACCGAGGCCCAATCACATAGCTAGAAAGTGGCAGAGCTGAGCCTTAACCCAGGCTCTTGGCTCCCAGGAAGAAAACTTGCGATATTCCACAGTTTTCCCAGGGAACTCCAGTGGCTGATAGGTAGATCAGGAGACGGAGACTGGAATGTCTGGGGACTCTCCTAAGATGAAAGAGTGGCTTCATAGAGAGCATTTGCCTAGCATGTGGGTTTCCCCATGGTCAGTCCCCAATAGGAAGGAAGGAAGGAAGGAAGGAAGGAAGGAAGGAAGGAAGGAAGGAAGGAAGGAAGGAAGGAAGGAAAAAAGGAAGAGAGGAAGGACAGATGGATGAATCAGCCTGAGCAGGGTCTGGAAACGACGCTTCAACCCATCCTTAACCCAGAGATTCCAAGTGTCATGGATTCATCTAAAGGGCTCAGCCTGAGCCAAGTGGACCAGGGCTCACGTCACAGTGTATGTGGATCTGGTAACCCATTATGTGCTTATTCATGTGGAGAAGAGGTGAGACATCTTACCCAGATCACTGCCTTCCCCATTTTTTTTTTTTTTACCAGTGGACCACCACCATTCACCTGGACCATCTTTGAGTCCACTTAAGAAAAACTGTTCAAAAGTGACCAGGGCTTGGTGTGGTCTAACTTGACCATCGTGGCTCATAATGGTCCTTTTTCCCCTAGAACTAGAACTAAACACTTTCTGAGCCCATGCCATGGATCAGTGTCGAAGCTGTTTCCTTCCTTTAGCTGTGATGCACCCCTAACTCAGACATGTTCGGGACCCTGGATGCCTCTGACGAGCTGGTTGGTTTGCAGCAGGTGTTCTTCCCTTCCGGGTATCGTCCTGCATCTGTGTGTATAAGCAGCCATCCCTTACTCCAGAAGCCAGTAGCTTCTCCCAGCCCTCAGTCTAGTTTTCCAAAGCAATACACTGCAACAGGCTAAAAACATAAGCACTACAAAGCCTACAGTCAGGATGACTTATATTCTGTATCCACACTTATCTACCCTGTTCTCCAGGGGCATTTTACAAACAACTTATTATTTCTCTTGGTTTTTTTTCTTAATATTTATATAACATTTCTAAGTACTATGCTAATGCTTTCACTTGTCAGTACCACTTCATTACAGACATTATCTTATGACATGTCCCTATTAACGGGAGGAGTTATTTCTCTAGCTACGTCTCCTTTCCCGATGTCCCAATTTAAAACAATTTGCCTGAATCGATATTCCGTATTTACCGTATTGCTATTATATTTTATTTATTAGTCAAGCATCGCTCATGGCTCATTTCCCCTGTGTAACATGATTACATTCTTTTCCTTGCAAAGCCTTTTGTTTTTCCCAGAGTTAACCATTGCTTTGTTTTCTTTTTCTTAGATTGCAGTGAACCTACCATTAGTTTATCTACCAAACTTTCAGCAGCTCTAGAAAGAGCCAGTTGTTCTCCAGGCCTGTTTCCATTGTCCTGCTTGAGCTTTTCCTAATTACCATCCTTGCAATTAAATTTTCCATCCCCTATGGTAGTATCCTTTCTTCTCTGGACACTGTGTTTTTTGTGTTTGGTTACTTAATTTTAGCTAAGCAAATCTGAAATGTCACGATGGTGGGATGATGTGTGCTCTTTTGTTCCCCGTTGACATGTAGAGGTCCTTGGCCTTCAAGTCAGACTTGCAACAAGGCTTTGAAGGTTAAGTGGGAGACCCCTTGTTCTTCACTGTGCTTGGTGGGCCCAGCAGCCAGCCCAGATAGAACTCCTATCCAGATGGTGAGCTGGTCTTCCACTGGAGCGGGCAGGACTGCCAAGCGGATCATAGGCAGGAGGTAGACTTCTCCAAGGCTCTCAGCTCCCTAGGCCTTTCTGAGTTTTGATTCTGTCACTCCAGGCCCTGCAGATCAGGTTCTTTCAGCTTTCTGCTCAGCTGAGTCTGTTTTAGAATCTATCTACTTGGTGCTTCTCATACTTATGTTGGCATTTCTCATCTATGTTTGTGTGTGTGTGTGTGTGTGTGTGTGCGCGCGCGCGCGCATGCTTACAGTTTTTTCCCTTCTTTTAAAAACATGCCTTTGGTAGAGGGGACAGACAAGCGATGCTCATTTCCTGCAAGCTCCCTGCCCTTTGCTTTCCTGATTTAATAGTGTAATCTTGAACATCATACTTCTAAGATTCTCCATGGAGGCTCCGGCCACTCAAGATGGAATCCTGCTGGTGGGTGAATTAGCATCTGTTTCCTGGGCCATCATGACGCAAGTTGAATGTCCAAGTCAAAGTGTCTTTCTCATTTTGAAACACAGCAGCCGAGCACCTTCATCATTTGAGGTCATCGTCCATATCTTCAGCTGCTCCTCAGGCTCTGATCTCCTCTGGCTGGGGTGTCACCTTTGCTGAGGGAGCAGGACCCTCTCCAGTATCACCCTGCCACCTTGGGGTTTCTGTCCCCCTGCTCTCGTTCATCTTATCTGAAGGTGTGCAGTCTGGAGACAGATGTAGAGTAGGGGTTGAGCCACCACATCCTCCATGTCTTCATTAGGCAGTGTACCCAACATTCCCTGCCCGCCCAACTCTCTTCTCCATGGCCCCAAAGCCTTCTGGCAGGAGCTACCTAAAGTGAGGCTTGGGCTCATTGTGCTCAGGCTTGGAGCCACCAGCCAGACAGGGCTAGAAGGAGCTTCAAGAGAAGCTTGTGGGACAGGTCTGAGCTGACGCAAAGCTTTCCCTAGCAACATTTCAACAGTTGCACCTTTTCCACGGGGAAGTGTCATCAAACTTGGGGCTCACAGACTGTTCCCCTGAGCAAGGTTTGGCTCCTCATCCTTCAGAAGCCAATCAAAGGAGCCAAATCAATAGCAGAAAACAGAAAAGGATTTATTCAACATGGCCACACTGGGAAGAGGGACAAAAGGGATCCAGCGGCTCTCCAGGTCATGTTCAGCTAGGTTGAAGTTCAGGTAGACAGCCGAGGACACACACACATGCACAGCTCAGCAGTACTGGTCAAAGTGGGGTCCCACCCACCTCTGACCCATCATTATCTGGGCTCCAGTCTCATCCTGTAAAGTGGCTTGACAAGTGGTTAGAACTCTTTCATGGAGACAAGTTCACCTTATAGCTGGTACCTTTTCCTTCTCCTAGCAAGAGATTCCTGGGAAGATTCCCATTTCTTAGCGATCTGTTATGTGAATAATCTGATAGACTGAGAGACACAGTGTCTCATTAGAATATCTTTTATTTCTGCCAGGCCAGTTACATAAACTCACTGTATTTTTCATTGCTCTGGCAGAATACCTTACCAAAATAACTTATGAGAAGGAAGGCTTGCTTGGTTCATGGTTCAAAGGTGTAACCTCCTCATCTCCATGGTGGAGATGAACATGGTGGCTGGGGCAGCTGGGATGTTGGGTCTCTAGTCCTGAGGAACTTATGGGAAGACCTAGCAAATCCTAGTGGATCAGGAGAAAAAGAGTCTGGAAACAGAAGTTTCCACAACCTTCAGGATCCGCTCCTACAGCCCTACATTTGTCGGCAGCGAGGCCCCACACCCTAAAGATTCCATAACCTCCTGAAATAGCATCCCCAGCAGGAGATGGAGTGTTCAAACACACGAGCCTGCCGGCGCATTTACATCCAAACCATAATAAGCACCTTTGATGGGGATGGGAGCAGGCTGGGAAGAGGATCTGAAAGTTGCCAGCTCAAGACCTGGGTGTTCAGCTCACCCAGGATTCAGCTCACTAAGGATTACTTGCTTCCAAGGACCTCAGGAGGCTCACACAGAGCAAAGGAAAATAGGGGGAATGATGCTCAAGAGGAAAAACATGGCTGCCATCCATATGCTCTCTCCCAAAGTCTTCACCGTCATCATCACAACCACCCAACAGGCTAAATAAAATCCACAACAGGGTCTGGTATTGGATTACAGTTCATCAAAGTAGGGGAAAGAGCCAGAGCCACTGAGGAAGGATGAATGGCTTTCTTTCTATATGCTTCATATAAAAACTGGCGAAGAGGACAACTCAGAAAAGAAAAAAAAGACAGAGGCACAGAACAAAACGAATGAGATGCAGGCACAGGAAGCAATGATGTAAGTGGGTGAGGGATTCATGAAGGTATGTGCGTGGACAGTTCTCTTGGGAGCCTGGATGATAAGCCGACAATGAGCCAGCCTGAGCTTAGTCAGGAAGAAGGGCCCCCGGGAGAGAACGGAGACGTGGGCTTTTCATTTAGAACCTGTGTCCTATTTGAATTTCCTAGCCATATTTTAAAAGTTTCTTTTCCTCTTGTTTTCTTTTTTCATGCAAATGTTACTTCCTAGAAAAATATCAGTAGGGATTAGGTGAGTAGTAGGATGCAGCTCATTTGGAGTTTTTCCTTTTTTTTTTTTTTTTTTTTTTAGAAAAGTGAGTTCAGAGTATGACTCAGTGGCAGAGTCCTTGGCTAGCGCGTGTGAAACTCTAGCTTGGATTACCAATATGGGGGGAAAAAGGTAAATAAGTAACATTTTTAAGAGGAAAGGTAGCACACGACCTCAAGATTGTCCCCGGTCTCCAGAGCTCTTCGTTACTTAGCTACCTCTATTGTGCCTGGAGAGTCTGATGCTTGCGGTGTTTGGGACAGGTCAGTCCAAGAAGCGCCAATGAGGACAAAGGGTGTGTGTGTGTGTGTGTGTGTGTGTGTCCAGGGCAGGGTCTAAATGGTCTCCTCATTCCCATCTTCACTGTCTTCCCTCAGAAGTGTTCTGGAAAGCTCCCCGATACACCACACAGCATTGCTGAGCACCTGGCTACAAGGACATCTACCCCGGTCGTCCCATGCCCTGTGATGCTATTTGTCACATCAACATTCTGGATGGAAAAGTCTTTGGCGAAGAGCTTTCCGACGGGGCAGAGCCCTGCTTGAGAATACATTCTCTGCTCCCACTGTATCTGGCACAGAGCAGGCTCTGGAAGGAGGCCTGAGGACGGTGGCAGCAGGAAGAGGGGACAGGGAGCAGAATGAGTGTCTATGATGCTTCCAACTTCACTGGACCAGTGAATGGCCCCAACAGGCTCATCCTACACTTTCTAAGCCTTTCTTCATTTTCCTCAGGGCCAGCATGAAACCGTATCAGGAAAGAACCCAGCTCGGGGAAAGGGAAAGGAGGACCGGGATCTTTACTCACCACAGAATCTCATTTCTCGTCAGGAACGTCAGAGCCTGCAACAAATCAGAGAGGTGACCTACCACTCAATCCAATCCCAGCCAAACCTTTGGCTCTAGGGCAGGAGATATGGGGTAAGAGGGTCTGAATCACGTGGATACAAGTTTAGCGTAAGCAAGAGGCATCATTGCTGGCCTGGCAAATTTCAGAGCTTCAGGCAAGAGTTCCCTCCTCTTTGTCCCTGGGAAGCTCTTGGTTCTGTACCAAATTCGTGACCCCACTACCCACCTGGTACTCTTCCAGGTCCTCCCACTGCATCTGGTACCTCAAACACTGCCCCATTGCCAACCCAGCCTCCTCCTGCCAGCAAGTACAACTTCTGCCTCCAAGGCCTCAGCAGCTGGTACAGTCCGTTGATTTGGTTGCCATGGTAACCAGCATTCCACCTTCTGCCCCTGAGTTGGCAAACAGGTTTCTTTTTTTTTTTTTTTTTTTTTTCTGCCCTGACTAAGAAACATCACCTCCAAAACAACAAACAGAAAGGCAGGCCAAAAGCGGTCCTGAGACTGTTGACTCAGGGAGTCACAATGCCTGGGACTGAATCCCAGACCTGCCACGTGCTTTCTGTGTGACCTGGGGCAAGCTATGCGACCTCTGTGATGTTTTTTGCCCTTCCCTCTTCAAGGGGACAACAGTCACAGGACCCTGGTGGATTCACTGAGTTGATGCATGCAACAATTATTGACACGTAAGGAAGTGCTCGCTAAGTGTTAGAGCCAGATCCCGAGTACTGTGCGGGGTGTGGCCTACAGAGATGGAAACGTAGACCCTGACTTCCGAGGACAGCCTACAAGACACAGAAGGGTACTTTATGCCATCTGTCTGAGTCCATGCAGGAGCAGAGGGTGCATTCCAATTTGGATGACGCAAAGGGATTCTACACATAGATGAGGTCAAAGGTAAAAAACTACCAAGATGGGACGGAGGTCAGAGTCCCTGAGCCGCAGAGCTGCTCTGGTTCTGGCCAAGGGCACATAGACTGAGCACCCCTGCCTCACACTCTGACTTTCTGGGGGACAGAAAGCAAGGTAGAACGGGGCCAGACTGTGGATCAGGAAACACACACACGAAACAAAAGCAAAAATCAAAAGCCAGAAGATACACAGCACTGCCATTGGCACTGAAGTTCTGAGGGTCTCCCGGAAGTCCTCTCCTGGTTCTCCTCCAGAGGACTTGTTCTGCATACCCACCCTCATGGGACACACAATAGTACTCTTCTGCCTACAGCATATCCAACCACAGCTTGTCCTGGGAGGGGTCTGGGATTCTGACGTGGTGAATCCTCTAGAAATGCGCCTGCATACTGGTTCCTATCTTTCCTGTACAGAAGCAAAGGCCCGGAAGAAGGAAGTCTGACCATCACCCCTTCACTTACTGAACAGGCCCCAGTGCCAGGCGTTTAACATGACCCTGGCGAGAAGCAACTCTTAAGAGTTAGAAACGACCTCTAAGAAACATCTGCTCTCCATGGGCCCACGCTATGCGCACACCTGGCTCCCATATACACACGCCAGGTACGCGCACATCCTTGGAGTTGGAAGCCGATGTTAACAGGGGTAACATGAATATACAGAAACTGCAGATCGAGAAGACAGGCACGTCCTACCCCTTGATTTTGTAACACCTATGAAGTTCAGGTTTGAAAACTGTGCAATGTTTCAAGTAAGTCCTCAGCTTTGTGGGCCACATTTATAGCTACCTTACAGTACATGTAGCCTTTGAACTATAGGCCAGACTTGCCTGGTTGTATACAGTGACACTTAATAGCTATTATATGTGGTAGTCAGGAACCTAAACCTTTGAAATATCAAAGGCCGGGCTTTGTCACTTTAAACAAATCATAAAACTACTGTGAGCCTCAGTTGCTATCTCTAAAACGAGACTTAGAAGTGCCTTCTTTCTAAAATTGCAAGGATGAAAAAGAATGACAAAGTTGTAGCTTTTGTTGTTGTTTAATCAAAATGCCTGGTGTAAACTGAGCACTTGAAAGAGGGAAAACAATATTGCTTTAAAAGTTGAGCCCTGGAGGATGTGTAGGCCTTTCGCAGGCAGGCGCTCATTAAATGCCATCCAAACTTGACCCCTTGAGACTGCCAGGTGCATCTGCCCAAAGCTGGGTCCGCTCCTGCTTGCCGAAGCTCATGGGATTCTTGCTCCCTTGCTCTGGGGACTTGAGAGTTGATGAGTTGAAGGGGTGCTCTGGAGCTAGGCAAGCTGCAGGTCTAGGACACCCAGGGAAGCCTGGGAGTCTTTGAGATGGCATCCTGGCAGGCTGTACCCTTCTCCACCCAGTCTCTTTTAGGCATCCTGATTATACAAGGGTCAGCAACTTGGCACCAGCCTGTTGTGTCTTTTACACCCCACTGACCCTTGCTAAAAAAACAGCAAAAGGAGAGGAGAGATCTGCCAGGCAGCCCAGAGCCCTTAGCTCCTCACGCAGCCCCTACAGAGGTAGACAGGAAGACTGGTGAAGAACACAGATGACTTTTTGCCCTTCCCAGGCACACTCCAGGAATCTGAACCCACAGCCCTCAAGAAGCTACAGTGCAACAAGAGACAGAAAACAAGGGCCAGGCTGGAGGCCAACAGTGGAGCTGCTGGGCATCCTCAAGTGTCCAAAAGAGAGCCATTGGAACAGAAGCCTGAGTGACAGCACGGAGCCAGGTTGGGAAGATGGGGACAGTGTTCCAGGCCCAGGAGGCAGTGGAACCCAGCCAGAACTGCATAACACCGTACGGATTTTTCATGTTTGTTTTATAGGGTACCTTCCCTTCTGAAAATGATGTGGCTTTGTCATTTACAACTGGGATATAAAGATGCCCTTATAAACATAGCTCTTTAATGAAAAGAAATAGGAGCCCTTTTAAAGAAAAATATTAAGGGAATAATTTTTACAGGTGGTAGAGGAATGCACCAGAAGTTACAAGGTTCTCTGTGCTCTCTCGCTCTGTCTCTCTCTCTCTCTGTCTCTCTCTCTCTCTCTCTCTCACACACACACACACACACACACACACACACACACACACACACACACACACAGAAAGCCAAGGTACACCAGCCCTGCTAGCTCCTCTGGCTTTCACCTTCTCCACCCACATGCATCTCCCCCCCCCACCCCCAAAGCCCTGCAACTCCATCCTAGCCGTCCTTTTATTGGTTCTCACCAATAACAATAGCAGCGATAAGAATGTCACCTTGCATTTGCATATCCCTTTACAGTTCCAAATGCTTTTATGTGCACCATCTCATTTGCCCAGGGAATAAAAGACCACGCTTTTTTTAAAAAGAAGAGAAGGAAAGAAAGAAAAAGAAAAATTCTCCCTGTGAGGTTCTGCCTCCAGCGTGTTAGGCAACCTGTGCCCCTCCCCCAGCCCACTGTGCTCCTGGACGCCCATGGTGCCACAGTGATTTTAGCAGAGGTGTAATTGAGCATCAAGGAGGGTCTGCCTGACACAGGTTTCTGTCACTTTTTGGGGATCTGTACAGATTCTTGAAATTCCAGCCCCTGCCCCAACTTGATTTTACTTTTACTTGTCTTGTCAAATTCAGCAGTCATTGGAAAGACTGGCATCCAGGCTATGTAAGGGAATCTCACAATTTAACAACACAAAGAAATAAGCTAACTGAAAAAAGGGGGGGTGATGAGTAGAGCTGAAATGGGTTTGAGAGATGGCTCAGTGATTAAGAACACTTGCAGTTTATACTGCTCTTGCAAAGGAACTGAGTTCAGTTCCCAGCACCCACATTACGTGGCTCACAACTGTCTGTAACCCAGCTTTAAGGGATTTGATGTCCTCTTCTGGATTCCATAAGCACCTGGATTTATGTATACACACACACACTTTAAAATAAAATAAACCTTTAACATTTAATTTAACTTAAAATGAGCCAAGAATATGAATAGGCATATCTCCAAGAAGATAAGGGAATGTCTTAGGAGTCCATGAAAAGCACGTCAACATCATTAGCCATTGGGGGCTTGGTGCAAATCAAACCTACACTAGGCTGTCCCTTCACACCCACCGGGATGGCTGCTTTAAACGGAAAAACAGCAGTGTGCTCACAGCGGCAAACTCCACAATCGCCGGAAGTGGAAGCAAGCCCGAAGCCCATCAACCTGTGCGAATCTATAAAGTAGAATAGTGCTTGGTGCTATGACGGGTGAGGCATGGCCCCACGAAACAGCATGCATTAGAAACAGTCACCAAGACCATACAGCGCGTGCATGGCTCCCCTGCTTAAGATGTGCAGACGACGTGGCCAAATCCATACAGGCAGAAAGTAGACTGGTAGTTTTCAGGGGCTAAGGAGCAGGAAGACCAGCGGTGACTGAATGCAAATGAGGACCAAGTCTCTTTATGGGTAGATGAATATGTTCTAAAATTAAATGGTGGTACAACCCCGAGTAGCTTAAAACCCGCGAAGTTACATACTTTACGGGAGTGAATTGTATGGGGCGTCAATTATACCTTAAAGCTGTTATTTTAAAAATGACAAGGCGTGTTCAAGTGCTAGCCCAAGGCTTGTAAGCCACCATAAATATTATTGAAAAATTTGTGAGTGAATTCAGATCTATGCCCTCAGCGCAGTCCCCTAAACCCAGGGGCCCCACCCACAGCCACCACTCCCTACTCGGCCAGCTGGCTCCGATCTGCGTGCTTCCAACAGTCAGCCAGGCTACACTTGGTCAGCTTTGTCCACAGGTAGGAGTTCGTGATTTCCTCCCTGACAAGTGGCAGGCCTTCGGGAACCCATCTTGGTTTCTCCAAGGCTATATCCCCAGTAAGAATGAGGGTGGCAAGGGTGTCTCGAAGGAGGGCTGCTCTTGGGACAAATGTACCCAAAGATGGAGAACCAGGGTGCTTGGAAACATCCCTAGAGCCCTGGGAATCTGGAAGCCGCCCTGCTTTCCCACGGCAGAGACGTCTAGACTCCCGCCCTGATCATCCGCTTAAGCCCTGGACCAGCACAGTGCAGAGCACAAGTGCTCATCCTACACGCTTGCGCCAAGGCAGAGCTCCAGGCTTCCGCAGTCCCATAGCACAGTGCAAGGCTCTAGAAGGTTCCCCCAGGGACAGGGTGTAGAGGGCAGGGGAGCTCAGCAGCCTAGCCCCTGATGCAGAGCTCGTTGGTGCTTTCCCAGAGTCAGAAGGAACCCGGGGCTCAGTGCACTGCCCACATTACCCAGAAGGCTAAGCGCAGACGATGTGACCAGACGATACCGTGAGATCTAGACTTTCGCGGGTGTTCTCCCCTTAGCCTTCCTCTAAGACGCTACTCTTCCTTTAGTCTCTCCTGTTCACATTGCCTGGGGGAAATAAACAGCTAGGGGTGGGGTGGGGGTTGAGATAAGTGGCCTATATTT
Organism: Psammomys obesus; assembly: GCF_907164565.1. Taxonomy (NCBI): domain Eukaryota; kingdom Metazoa; phylum Chordata; class Mammalia; order Rodentia; family Muridae; genus Psammomys; species Psammomys obesus. The sequence goes on from NW_026585644.1 coordinate 33,731,200, forward strand.
CGGTCCCCCCCTTTCCTTTTTCAAAAATAAGTCAGACATTTGACCATCAGAAGGGAAGGTTAACGGGAGCAGAGACTCGAGTTTATGGAAAGGCAAATGAAGGGCTAGAGAGACAGCTGAGCAGCGAGACACTTGCTGTGTAAGCCTGGTTCCTCAGAACCCACATAAAGACACACACACACACACACACACACACACACACACACACACACACACACGGGGTGGAGACTTTAAAATGTTAAGGCGTTGGGGAGATGGCTCAGTCAGCACAGTGCCTGCCATGAAAGCACAAGGGCCCGAGTTCTAATCTCCAGGTATCTATCCAGTTCAGAAAGGGGCGGGGGGGGCACAATCCTGAGCATGTGGCTGTGATCCTAGCTCAATCCAATCAGCGGGCTCAGGGAGAGATCCCTGCTTCAGAAGGGAAAAAGGAACAGCAATAGGGGAAGAGTCCTGTCTACCTCTAGTCCCTCCTACGCAGATGAAGACAGAGGCCACGTGCCATGCCGCCAGGAAGGCTGGCGAGGGTCCCGCACAGAGAGGCTCACACTGCTTTGCCCGGTGCAGGACACTTCATCCCAGTGTCCAGCCTGATGGCGCTCGGGGACTGGCCAGACAGCTGTTTGCTTCCCGGTGCTTCTCTTAGCCTGGATAACAGACACCCCTGTTTTCAATGGCCCTGGATCCTGAAAACCTCCTCAGGAAAAAAAAAGAAAAAGAAAAAAAAAAGTGAGTATCCTTGGCATTCAAAGAACATGAAAGACTGGGGACAGAGGATGGAGGAAACATTCTTGGGCCCTGGACAAGGGTGACCTTGCCCTTTTCCAACTTGCATCAGATGCCCCGGTGTCCCACGTCACACCCTGGCTTCCGGCACTGTCACATGAACAGGTCCACGTGAGCGTAAGCCATCTCCCAGTGACTGAGCATTGCCTCACCAACTCTGCAGCCTTCAATTTCTGTCCTGGAATTTTCTATTAAGAGAGAAATCTTGAGGAACTGGAGAGATGGCTCAGCTGTTAACAGCACCAGCGGCTTCTGCAAAGGACCTGGGTTCCTTTCCTGGCATCCACATGGTGGCCCACGACTGTCTGTAACTCCATTTCCAGTCTATCTGACACTCCTCTACACACATGGAGCACAGATATACATTCAGGCAAACCACTCATATAATTAGTTAGTTAATTAATTAATTAATCCCCTCCATCTATGTGTAGACAGCAGCTAGGTTCCATGTGATGGTTCTGGGTGACCTTCAGCCAAGTGGAGATGGGAGCTAGGAGTGCTTTGGGGAGACAGCTCTAGGATTTCAGCAGGTCTAAGTCTAGATTTCAGCATGATCTTAAAGGGGTGCATGCCTGGATAGTAACCTGTCTCTCCATCCTGGGATCAGCTCTCAGAAGACCTACAAAAAAAGACCTGTATCAGAGTTTGCTTTCATTGACACTATCCTAGAAGGTCCTGAGAAAGTGGAGAGCAGCTAGCTACAGGACAAGAAAGGGGACTCCAAAAACTTGCTCTCTCATTGGAACAGTTTTGAGCTTTTAATCTGGGAGTGTCATAGCCAGACCTTAGCAACAAGCCTTTGAGAACCCCGGCTTTACAGAGAAGCAGGCTGAGCTCCATGCTGAGACTCGCCTAGGACGCAGGAGCAAACTGCCCAACTGGTCCTGGAAGTCTGGTCTCTCCTTTTCCACAGACCTTCAAAAGCAGCTTGCTGAACGCCACAGAATCGATCTCATGAGATCCTGTCTGTGCTAATACCTCGTAAACAAACCAGCATGAGACAAGTGCTGCTTGTCATGGTTTGTACCAGGCCTGGGGCTGGAACTCAGAGCTGTGGGCTCCTGTCCCATGCTTCCTACTCAACAGTAAGACTGGCTTAGCTAGAGAATTCTTCTCTCTTCCACCTCTTCCTCCTCCTCCCCGCCTCCCCCCCAACCCCGTGTGTGTGTGTGTGTGTGTGTGTGTGTGTGTGTGTGTGTGTGTAAGCCAGAAGACAACCTCAGAAATCATTCCTCTGGCACCACTTTTTAATTTTTTTCCCAGTCAAGATCTCTCGCTGCCCTGAAACCCGTCAAGCAGGCTAGGCTGGCTGGCCAGCACTGGGGATCTGCGTCTCTCTGCCATCCCAGCACTGGGGAATACAGCATTGCTAATATGCCTGGCTTCTTCTACTTGGATTCTAGGTTTAGTCATAAGGTTACTGTTGACTCTTTTATTAAAGTGTGTCAGGTACTTCACTTGTGTTTGGAGATGGAGAGATGACCAAGATAGATCCAGTTGTTGGCCTTGAGGGATTAGACTTTGGTGAAGGAAAGCTGAACTGTTGGGTCATTCAATTTATCTATGGAGCAACGCCCGTGCTGTGGTCAGGGAGCAGGGACGTGAGTGACAGTGATAAGACAGTTATCTCATCCAAGGCTGAGGAAGGCTTTTCTGGGGAGAGGACATTGAGTTAGATTTGAGAGAACAGTAACAGAGGCAGACGTGGAAGAAAGTGCTTCCTGGTAATACAGAAGCATGAAAGAAGGCTCCCCCAAAAAAAGAAAAGAGGTGCTGGAAGAACAGAGAAGGCTGTGGAGTTGATGAGTCAAGGTCAAGGGCCAGGAGAGAGGGGCAGAAGATGGCTTGGGGCAGGTGGGCCACCAATGCTTTCTGTGAAAAATGACGGGGGGGGGGTCAGTATAGGGAGTCATGCTGAGACATGACATAATCTGATTTCTGTTTTCAAGGACTCACTTCCTCATACGTAGGGTGGCTGGTGAATGTGCTGGATGAAGGCCACGAGGCTGGGGAGAGGTGTGAGGAGACTACCAAGTAAGCCACAGGATGCCTGGACAAGGCTGATGTCTGAGGGAACTCAATGACATCATGTGACATCTCAAGAGGGATGGAATATGGGAGGGGAGGGAGCATGAACTGTGTGTGACCCCCAGGATGCTGACCCCCGTAGCCACAAGAAGGGAGTGCTGAAGAGTTGAGTGGAAAAACAAGATTTAAAATATGTCGTTTGAGATGTCTATGTGGCAGGCATATGGCGACGACAAGAGATATTGGGATTTAGGTCACCACAGAGCTCCTGGCTACAGACAGACATGAGGGAATGTCTGGGCATAGGTGGCATTGAAAGCTGCAGGTGAGATCAGCAAGGGATCCCAGGATGGAAAAACCAGGGTTCCTGCTCACCAGTAGCTATAAGGGAGCAGATAAAGCACCCCACTTTCTGGAATGGCAAAACAGCCTATCAGAGGCCAGCCTTCCCACTGGAAGCAAAATCCAAAGCCTCCTCCTTGAAGGTAGTCAGTACCGGAGGGATCAGTCCCCAAAGGGGAAGCATCTGGAGGTGGCGCTCAGTCCTGCTGTTCTTGAGGAGTCACAGAACTACAGAACAAATGAGAGTGAGGGATTATTGAGAGGGTTCTGCCACCCCTTAAGGTAGGGACATAAGTGAGGAGGCCAAAACGCTAGGCAAGGAAGACCTGAAGGCCATGATCTCTGGGAGAAATGAAGCACGGTGCTCAGAGCAGCCTCCTAGTCCGTGTTTGTTATCAGCTCCCTGAGCTGTGGCAGACCATCTTGATCTTGATAGCCCACCGAAAAGCAAGGGCCTTAACAAACAGGCAGGCTTGCACCTAGAACTCCAGCGAAGCTAGGTGTTGGGAGGAAGGGTGAGCCAGAAATAGAACAGCCCCCGCAGTCTGACCGCCAGCATCACAGCGGCCCAATCCCAGGCCGGATTAGGGTGACCTTCCGCTTTCCCAACTGCCTTCAGGAAGGCAAAAATAAATCCTCTGTGATGAGAGGTACATCAGTCAGATCCCAGAGTGTCTTCATAATAGAAACGCCCCACGGGGGATCCAGATCTTGGGCTTTTCTGATCCAGACTTTAAAATAGCTGTGATTAATACGGTTAAGAAAATAGATGACGAGGTGCAGAATTTCACAGGGAGCTGAAATCAAAAGGAGCAGGTGAAAATGGTGATGTAATACATAGGATTTGGAAATTGGTATCTCTTTAAAAATGGCTAACGAGGGCTGAGGGTACAGCTCCGTGGCAGAGGGTTTGACTAGCAGGCATGAAGTCCTGGTTCGGTCCTCGGCACCCCATCTTCCCCCTCCCCCAAAAAAGCTAACAGTTTCCCTCTATAGTTAGGAGAAAGGGCAGCCCAGTAGGTAGCCATGAGGCCCAAAAGGTCCAGCCTGCAAACAGGATGGATGGCAAATGGGGAGGCAGGACCAGAGATGAGATCCTGAATCGAAAACTTCAGGCAGATCCTCTGCCAATGCTGGGACTTGGATGTCGAAGGAAGAAATCAGAATTCTATTCCTCACATTAGGAGTAGACAGCAGAGATGTTTGTCTGTTTTGTCTTAGTTTCAGGATCAACTTAAAATGAGTTTAAGTTTTATCATTTAAAAAAATGATAAGGTTTTGTTTTTTTTAATCAAAATTGCTTTAAAATGCCAGGAGGTACAGTAGCCACTAAAGAACATCAATCTCTTTCTTCAAAAAGGGGAGATTAGAATTTATTTTTACTTTTTAAGGTGTGTGTGTGTGTGTGTGTGTGTGTGTGTGTGTGTGTGTGTGTGTACACGTGGACAGGCATGCACATGAATGAAGGTGCCCAGGGAGGTCAGAAGGGAACACTGGATCCCCCGAAAACTGCAACTAACAGGTGGTTTTTCTGGGAACTCGGCTCCTCTGCAAGAGCAGCAAGCCCTCTTCACCACAATGCCGTCTCTGGCCCTCACGTCAGCCGCTTCTAACTGTTTCTGCATCCCTTGCAAAGGTTCACCTTTTCGTGGGTTTCGTTATTGTTGTTTTAAACCAAATAATAGAAAGAGCCCATGTTATAGTTTGAGAACATAACATTGAGCTTTTAAACAGTCTTTTTTTTCTTGTTGAGCAAGACCTTTCGGCTGGTTTATTTTCTCCTTCCTTGTCTGACCTTGTAAACTACTTAATTGCGAAACGTGGTCTGTCTTGAGTGCCTCTTAGCACTAGATCCTTTAAAATAGGAGATTTTTCCATTGCATGGGAGACCAACAGCAACGTCTTCAACACGCATGTGCATGGAGCGGGGCCCCTGGTCACTCACTCAGGGCATGTGGTTCTCATCAGCTACCTCTCTCTCCTTGGCAGCCACCGGAGCAAGGACTTAACTTTCATTTAATGAATGTCCCCTCAGGTCCCTGGTACCGTGCTCTTATTTGCTACTTTACTTTTCTCTCAGTCTCTCATGACCCCATCTCTGCCTCATTTTTCCAAGAATGCCAGTCACTAGCCAGGCAAAACCAACTGAAGAAGGTGCCTATCTGACAGATCAGTAGAGCCTGAAGGAGGAAGTTGGCCCAAAGGCCTCTGGGAATTTGAGCAATAGAGGTGTGAGTATGAAATACCTCTAAAAAAGAAGGTTCTTGAAACTGTGTTGGTGGACGAAGAGGCTTTTCTCAGCCATGAAAACCTCCTCGTAATTTCCATCATACTTAGAATAAATTCTGACGCCTCAGCACGGTCTTTGAGGCGTCTCTTCATAGCTCTTCAGACTTATCCTGAGTGGCTCTTCCTCACTCACCCCATTCTGGCTTCACTAGTCTCTCCAGTTTCTCAAACTCTGGCATCCTGGAGCTCCTGGGACAACAGATCCTTACATGGCAGGAGGCTGGGGAGGAAGGAGGCTCAGAATAGCCTCTGTCCTCACAGGATACCTGGTTCCAGACACCTTGGAAGTTCCTGTCAGGGAAACGATAATCTTTCCAGGACCAGGACTGGCTCTGGGCCTCATTTAGTCCAATATCTTCCGCCCCCCCCCCCAGGGGAGGGACAAATTGGGGAAGCGTTGCCCATCACTTCAAATGGGCTCCTGGTCCCTAGCCCATTGGTCAGGGACCTGTGCTAGAAGCAGAGGGACTAAGTCTTCTGTCTCTACAGCACCTGGCAGTCTGAACTCCAATCTGACTTCTCTGGACACAACAGAGCTCTGGGTAAACCAAACAAGTATTTCTCCAGACCCTCTCAACAGTTGGTGTCCTTGAAGATGCTGGGGACCTGCTGAGGCTAATGATCATGGGTCTGAACTGCTAGCTGTGAGAGACCCTTGGCCGTACAGAATGGTATGAGAGACGGACCTAGGAGATCCGGAAAAGGTAGAAAGTGGAAAGTGGTTGCCCTATGGCTCCAGGCCATGGCTGTTCCTTCATCTTGGGAGGCAGCAGGAACTGGGAGATGAGGGCATTGCTTTTCCAGGAAGCTCTTGAACTGGAAAGGCAGGGTGGGACTAGGAATGTGCTGGTGAGTGACATGATGGGGCCAGATTGAGAGGATGCGACACATGGCCAGGTGGGTTGGGGAAACATCTTGAGGCTCTGGTCAACCTTGACCAGGAAAAAAGAAACAGGTACGATTCAAGCAACCATAAGCACTGTTCTAACTAAGTCTGCCCTCCAAGGAGACTGGGCTGGCTGTGTTCTAAATTCATTTTAAGGGGTGAGCAACCCTTTCCCAATTTGGGCCTCTGTCCCTCGTCTGAAAATAATTCATACCAAAGAGACAAATAATTTATACCAAAGAGGCCACCATCCTCTAGATGCCTGTAGAGACTAATAGGGGAAGCAGTTAGGACTAAAAAGGACCATGATTGCATTAAAGGAAAAAGCGGTTTCAAAGTTGGTCCTATGTGGGGTTCTGAACATGGCCCAGAGGCAGGCTGGAGCAGGAACAGGGCTGAAGCACTCCACAGAGGCTTCGTAGAGAGGCGAGGGAGTCTGTAGCGGGGGAGACAGAAACCTGGGGAGACAGAGTCTGAGGCTCAAAGAGATGAGGCAGCTTGTGAGAAGATGAGGATGTGAGTTGTACGCAATGTTTTTCTGCTAAGATGCAGTGCAGTTTCCCCAGTTCTGTGTGGAGAAAGCATGTTCCACACACCTTCCTCTGCTACGTTGAAGGAAATCAAGGGAAGAACTCTGTGCTTTACTTTTGTCTTGCTACAAAAAAATAAAATAAAAATAAAAAGAAGAGAAAATAGTCCCAGGAAGGAGGGAGCAATGGGAGGGAGGGAATGGAAAGAGAGGGATGGAGAGAGCAAGGGAGGGGGAGAGAGAGGGGGAGCGAGGGAGAAGCAGGCTATCAGAGAAGATGGGATTGGGCTCAAACCCCAGAGGTAGTGTAGACCGTTCTAGATTTCCTGTGGCTTGAGGGCTTAATCTACCTTCTCTCGTGCACAGAAAGGCATGATGGCCCCACTATGCATTCAGGTATTAATTTTGAACATAAGTCACTGACTGGCAGGGAAGAAGGCAGACAGAGCAGGACTCCTGAAGTCCACTGCAGGCAACATGGGCCTTGTGGAGGAGGCCATCCTCTCGGAGTCTAAATCAGGTCCGCTAGGGAGGTTTTTTTCTCCAGTTATGTTATCCGAGAACTACAGGAACCTTCACCAGATAGAGGGGGAAGTGGAATTGTCATTCTCTGTTAGGCACACACGCACACGCATGTACACACACACACACACACACACACACACACACACACACGCATGCACACATGCGCACACAGGAACGTAAATGTGCCCACACAAGTACACTCATACCTTTTCCTACATGACATAAATAGGCCTGGCCCCTCCATGTTTTCCCACTTTTCCCCGCTCTTTCCTAAAACTTCTTTTAAATTATGGATTGGCTCATTAACCGCCAGTTAAGATGACTGAGCAGCTTCCTCTGTAGCTCAGGGCGGTCCTGGTATCTCTTGACTGTAAAGGAGGGCACATTCCTTTCTCTCACCTGGAAACTGAGATTGACCCAGCTGCTGATCTCAGTGCTCCTTGAAGCTAACTCAAAGTATTGTGTTCTCTACAGAAGTGTGCATACTTTACCTCAGACAGAAACCATGTTGGAGGTCCTTCAGCAGATCCTACCAATGTCAGGAGGACTGTCAATTTTCTGCATCATGTACTTCAATGTGCCACACGCTGAGGAATGTTTCCCCAGAAAGCTAGAGCGGCATCTCCATCCAGAGCATGAGGACCTGGATGGAAAAGCCCTGGAAACCATTTTCCGTCTAAGAAGAATCAGGGATATGGAGTCTGGAGAAGGAAAGAGGGAGGTAAGCACACGGCCATTAGTGATGACGATTGCTTACACAGGAAAGAAATGAAACAAGGTAGATTAGGCAAGAAAAATGTTATTGGCTCATGTTAAAGAGAGGCTTGAATCAACCTCAAGAATGGCTGGATCAGGACTTTACCAACATCTTCTGAGTTCTCTTCTCCAGTGGCCTGTCTTCACTTATGTGATCCATAGCTGTACCCCAAACTACACTCTCAAGGCTCTGACTCATACCATACCATCTCTCAAATATTTTCTCCTCACGTGGCAGGAAGCCTTCTTAGTCATCAGTAGCTCTGGATTCATATTCTATTTAGAGACCCCATCAGGAAAAGATGGTTTCCCCTAGCCAGTCTGTTGGAAGAGTTTTAGACCAATCAGTTGATTCAGACTTGAAACTCAGCCCTGTCCTTGAAACAGAGACATGGCCAGGTCTGGTGCCCCCATTGGCCTGGGCTGAGTATGAGCACACTCCCTGGTTTGCAGAAGGTTGCAGTCAGATCCACCTAAAGCACATTAAATAGATTCCTTTTAGGTTCTATCAGTGCAGGGAGGGCAGAAATGGTGCCAGGTAGACAAACCACAGAGATGTTCCCTACAGATCTTGAGAGAATCTGCTGTTTTCTTTCTGGATAGTGCAAGGTTAATTACACTATTCTCTTTCTTTTTTTAAGATTTATTTATTTATTATTTATACAGTATATAGAATTCTGCCTGCACGTGTGCCTATAAGCCAGAAAGAGGGCACCAGATCACAGTATAGATGGTTGTGAGCCACCATGTAGTTGCTGGGAATTGAACTCAGGACCTTTGGAAGAACAGCCAGTGCTCTCAACCTCTGAGCCATCTCTCCAGCCTCACCATCCTCTTTTTTGATAGCCTTTCATAACTGACCATGGCTCAGGAGATAAGGGCTAGTTCCATAGAATGCTCTACAAAGAACTCTGTGCTCAGGCCTGCTTCCTGTTCAGCTTCACCCGCTAATCCTGATCACTCACTCTCTTCTAGGTCTTTTCCACCAGAGCTGGCCAGTCCTCACTCCATCCTCCCAAAGCAGAGCCCATTTCCCCCTGATTCTCATCAATGTAGCCAGAAACAACACAGAAATCCCTGAACAACAATCCCTGAAAGATACCCACCCCAGCATGGCTAATTGGCTAATCGCTGCTTCTGGAGGTGGCTGCTATGGAACTGACTTTGAAGTCCTTCCCAAGCCTTAGCCTACCTCAGGGGTATTATTCCTCTCACCACTGGGCCTACCCCAGTCTTCTATCCCTAGACAGAGTTCGGGACTAAGTGATCCCAATCTTATGGCAGCCTCAGGAACTGTCCCCCTCCCTCAGATCCAAGATCTGCCTCAGAATTGACCTCTTCCCTGCATCGCTGATGACAGAAGCATCGAAAAAAGATACCCATGGGGGATTCCCCTGAAGCTGGGAAGTCAGCTGAAAGGTAGCTTCTCAGGTGAGATACCTACTCCCAGGTCAAGGACATGCTGTCCTGGGCAGCCTCCACTTCATCTGTAAAAGCGAGCATTTCTTTCCACATTCTTCTCCACTCCAGCCCCCAATCTTGTGCAAACAACTGGTCCCAGAGTATTATCTATAACTTGGTGAGAACACACCAACCTCAGGCATAGGATAGCATGACTCCAAATTAGGACATGGCGGTGTTCTAAGTAAACAGTCCCCAGAGGCATAATTTAACTAATTCCAAATGTCTTTTGCTAAAGGGTATTCACATCTCAGAGTCAGAAATCTCTTTAGGGCTCCCTCAGTGGTTTCCCATACTCACCAAGACTGGCACCGGGTGGGGTTGAGGGTTGTTTCCTATTGATAGAACACAGGGGTCAAGGGGTGAATTCCGAAACAAAAAGTGTGTCTTCTGCAAGCGAATTTTAGTCTCCACCAGGAAGGCAGAGCCATTTCTTCTCCCAGTTAAAAAAAGAACAACTTACTATAATGTTATAGTTCCAGGACAGCAAGCAGAGAGGAAGGGTGAAGGCTGGCGTCAAGGTTTTGCTGTAGGAGACCTATTAAGTTGTCTAATCGAAACCCAAATCAAGTCGGACATGGGGATTTCTCAGACTGTTCCAAGAGCAAAATGTTACATAACATAAGCTCAAAAGCAAGGAATAGAAAATTTCCAGGTAGCAAAACTGAAGCCAATGTAGGAATCATCAACAGTCAGAAAACCAATCCCCCCAAAGGAAGCAGAAGGAGGCAGCAATAAAATTACCTAAAGAGGCCTTGATAACTCGAGGGCACTTAACTCGCAAGGAAAATGACTCCTGCAGCCGGTGAGCTAACAGACAAAAGAGAAGTCTAACACCAAGACAGACAGACATCCTACCTGCTCACATCAGAGAAACTAGCAACCAAAAACTAGTCTTAAAGGAACCTTCAGTTCACTAAGCACTTAAAGAGGCCAGTGAAAACCCCACATAATAAGAATAGTCCCAACTCTGACCACCAGTTTGTTTCGTGTAACTCAAAGTTTCCTTAGACACGTATGTCTTGGGTGTCACCTCATCCTCTTGATGAACAGAGTCTGTGAAATGAATTTCTTTATCCTTAGGAATACTCCTTGCTTGAGATCTGCTTTACATGCTGTTAATAGAACCACTCACAACAGTGATACATGTACTATACTCTTGTACATGAATGATTTAAACATCCCAGTTAAAAGGATGATGAAGATAAACCATGATCCAACTAAACACTTCCTAAAAAAAATATACTTTACATATGGTTATAAACAGTCTAAAGGTTCACCTTGTTCCTATAAACCGCTTTGTTCTTCTGGATTATCTTTCTCCTACTGCTTTACAGGTATTATTTCCCAATTGTCTATGGTGACCATGTAAATCCTTACGTACTTACTATACTTTTGAGAGTGATAAATACTAGTCTAGATGGGACACTGGGAAAATAAGCACAATTTAGAAGTATCCGAGAAAACTGGAAAGTCACACCACTGCTGACTGCTACATTTGCTTCCAATTTTTTCTCAGAAAAAAACTTGGTCTAAACAAACAAAAGCTTTGATCTTAAATCATGGTTAGAATAGGTGGTGCGTGAAAAGCTGCAGAAGAAACTGCAGTGTTTCCTCTGAGCCCCCAACCCCGCATACCAGGCTAATATCCCTCACGGCAATATCTTGTATTACTATAGTACACTTATTACAATTGATCAGTCAGTACTGAAACATCATTATTAAGTCAAATCCATAGTTTACATGAGGATCTGTCTTCGGGTTGTACAATCCTATGGCTACCGACAAACGTTTAGTGTCATTTATCCACCACTTATAGTATCAATTGGAATCGTTTGTCACCTTAAAAATGCCCTGAATTTGTTTATTCATCTCTCCTATTCTCCCCTAAACCATTAGCAGCCATCATTTTTTTAACCATATCTGTAATTTGCCCTTTCCACAATGTCATATGATCAAAGCGTAGACACTGAGACTGATTTCCTTCACTGAACAATATACACTTGAATTCCCTCCATGGCTTCTTGAGGCTTGATAGCGCCTTCTTTTCATCGATGAACAATATCCCATTGTGCTTACATACCGCAGTTTGCCGTTCACCTACTGAAGAATGTCTGGGTTGCTTCTCCTTGCCAGCAATTATGAACAAAGCTGCTATAAATATTTGCATACAGGTTTTTGTGTGGACAAAGTTTTCAGCTCATTTTGGCAAATACCTAGGAGCATAATTGTTGGAGCATATGGAGGGATTTTGTTTGGGTTTGTAAGGAGGTTCCAAACTGCCTTAGAAAGTGGCTGTACCATTTGCATTCTCACCAGCTATGAATGGGAGCTCATGTTCCAGCTCCTCGCCAGCACTTGGTGCTGTCAGCACTTAGGATTTTAGCCACATTAGGTGTGCATTGGTATCCCGTAGTTCTTCACAAGGTAGAAAACTTTGATTTTGATGACATCTTAGCAACTTAGCAACTCCTCCTTTTCTGGATCATGCTTTAAAATGTTGTACCTAGAATGGTATCAAGATCTCCTAGACTTTCTCTTCCAGAAATGCTCTGGTTGTGGAATGGCTTAGGGCCAATGATTGAGCATGCACAAGGAGCCAGAGTTTGGCCACACCTTCCTACCATGGAGATCCCCTGTGGGCACTCCGCAATGGCGTACTCTCCTCACCTGTCTGGGGCCTTATTCTGGCGGCTGCTCCTTCTTTTCCTTTCTGCAGAGTTAGAGCTTGATCAACCTTCTGTTTCTGCTTCCTCTTCTCTTTGTCTTTTGCAGGCATTATCCTGAAAAATCATTTGCCCCCCCCCCCCCGCCTCTCACTCAGTATCTGCTTCGCTGAGCAGTGGACACGAGAGTAGTAGAGCATCCATTTGCCTAGCTCAGATCCCCACCAAGGCAGTGTGCTTTAGAGCGGTAATCCATGACAAAAACTCGCCCCTCTCTGGCAGCTCTGAGACCATGGCATAGACGTCATCTTCTGCAGTGGCTTGGTTCTGTACTGTGGCTATGGAAATTGTTCTGTAGACTCAACCTAAACACTTTCTTTTCAACACTATAATTCTTGCATGTATTTTCATTTCCTGTTGCTATAATGAATTACCTGTGGTGAGTAATTTATAGAAGAAGAAGAAGAAGAAGAAGAAGAAGAAGAAGAAGAAGAAGAAGAAGAAGAAGAAGAAGAAGA
>NW_026585644.1:33743995-33767390 GCF_907164565.1 Psammomys obesus
GAAGAAGAAGAAGAAGAAGAAGAAGAAGAAGAAGAAGAAGAAGAAGAGGAGGTTTCTTTAGTTTGTGGTTCTGGTGACTTGGGAAGTCCTAGATCGTGGCCCCAGCACCTAGAGGGAGCCTCATGATGCTTCATTCTATGGTAGAATTCAGAAAGGGAAGCAGGTACCTGCAGAGGAGGGCAATCACACAGGGCAGCTTTGCTTTGGAACAGCACACTCTCTCCATGGCTGAGCCAGTCCCTGGAGAGCGAGAACTCACTCTCCCTTGAGAAACACATTGATCTCTCCCAATGACCTCATTGTCTTTCAAAAACTTCACCTCCAACCTCTGCCACAGCTGCAGTCATATTTCAATATGACATTCAGATGGGACAAACACTATTCAAACTACAGCTCACACATTCCACATATTGCTTGCTTGTTGAAATAGCTAGAAGGACTTCTCTTTTCAAGAAGGTAAAGTACGCTACCACTATCATAATTTTTCCCGACTGGGAACTCTATTGTCCCTAAATGTTTCTTGGACAGTATTTTCTTACTGATTTAGGCCAGATGTGGTGGTGCACATCTATAATCCCAGAACTCTGAAAGCTGAGGCAGGAAAATCCTCACTAGATCAAGGTTATTTGTGGCTATAGAGCAAGACCCTGCCTCAAAAATAACATAAAATAAAATAAAAATGTTCCTTTAGTATACACTGGATTTTTATGGATCTGTCTCTTACTAGGTCCCATTGATTAGATCACCTGCTCGTAAACAAAGATCAATCTGTATTAATCACTTTGCAGTATATGCTTTTAAAAGAGCCATTTCATCCTCATTGTTCTGTGTCAAAACTTGCTTGGATATTCTTGTCCATTTTTTCCCCTGTAGATGACTTTCAGTATTAGCTTATAAAATTACATTTTTAGAACTCTTGTTAAGTTTTTTATTGCAGTTTTTATTGAATTTATAGATAAATTTTGGAAAAATTTATGTCTTCACAGTATTGGCTCTTTACCAGGACCCATTTGTGTTGGGAGTTAGCTAAATGACTTGGGAGCAGGCCTGGAGCTTGGAGGCACACAGGCCCATGAGCACGCAACTCCTGCAGTGTGAATCTTGCCTCCATCACCAATACAGGGGCCATGTATACATGCCCCAGGATGTTCTGAGAGAACCGCAGTCTTCAGAGACAGTGATGCAACTCTGAGAGGAGACTTGAAGAATGATTAAAAAATTTTTTCAGAGAAAACAGTGAAGAGACTATATTCTGGGAAGAGACAGTGTGGGCAAGGGTACCAAGGCCTGAGAGGACATGAGTGGTGGGGGGAAGGGCGGAGTGGTGCAGAAATCGGGATAGGTTTGTCTAGAAGAAAATTCACCTGGCCGACAGTGTGTGCGGTCCTGGGACTAGTCTGAGTACTACTCTATTCAATCTTTACAACGCCCTAATCACAAAATTACATAAATACATTCATCCACCAAAGCCTGGCTAGGCACCAGGTTTGCTGCTAGGTGCCAAGGCACATCTTGCTTTTGACCAAGAGCATGACCCGGAGCTCAAGGGGCAACTGATGATCAGAGCTGTCCCAGCACTAGCATGTGACAGCAGGGCTGTGTTCAGCAGCGTCCCTCCCCTCCCACGCTATCCCCGTGCACAGGGGCTTATCCTCTCTGTACCTTAATCAGAACGTCTTCTTCTCTCTCTTCCTTTCTCTTCCTGTGCTCTCCTTCTCCCTCTCTCCTTTCCTTCCCATCTTTATTCAACCAACATTTTTCAATAGGCGGCTTCTTACGGGCTCAACCTAGGTGCTAGGGAAGCAAAGATACCAAGAAAACTCCACTTCTGAAGATGTCAAGGAAAAGAAACAAACAAACAAAAAAACAAATGTGAAAAAGAACCACCAGGAAGCTGTCTGGAATTAGAGGGCACTGTAGTGCTCAGCTCCACGTGGATGGTAGTTTTCCTTGGTAAAAGAAGCTACTTTAGCAGCTCTGAGGCGATGGGCCGGGGATGAGGGCTTTTCTAGAGATAGCAAATATGGAATTGGGTTTAAAGCCTGATTTGCAGACACAAGGATGCTGGCAAATGCAGCCTGGGTCACCCCAGACACGTGGTTAAACTTCTCTGAAAATGCTTCTGTTGAAATTACTTTTTCGTTGCTGAGACTAAATCTTCTGACAACAGTAAGTAAAGGAACAAGGGGTTAATTCTGGCTCATAATTGGAGGGGCAGTCTACCGTGGTGGTGAAATTAGGTCGGCAAGGGTTCAAGGTAGCTGGACACATTTCATCGGCACTCAGAAAGAAGTGAGCGATGAATGCCTGCGCTCAGCTCACATTCCCTTTTAGCCTAGGGAATGGCGCCACCCACCGTGGGTGAATCTCCCCACCTTTAACCCAATCAAGATGACCCTCCACAGGCATCCCTGAGGCCTGCTCCCAGGTGATTCTAAATTTCACCAATTCAACAACCGAGATTAACCACATATATGTATACATACATATACACATTAACTGTTTCTGTAATGGGGGTGATCACTTTTCTTCACAACATCATCAGGAGAGTGAACCGAGGAAGTCCCTTCAACCTAATTCCTTTAGATTCCCTTCCACTTCTCTGGACATGGGAGAGCAGGGCGAGTAAATCGGATACAGGTCCTGCTTTGTGAGCTCCCATCCTAGGGAAGGCACACAGAAAATAGCCATCATTTCAAGTAATGGTAAGTGGCTGAAAAACACTAAAGCTGGTGTGTTGGCTTGCACTTGCTAGGAGCCGTCCCAGAAATGAGAACCTGTAGAGGAGGTGCTCCCCAGAAGCCATGGGGATGGGGGGGGGCGGGAAAGTAGGACAGGGCGAGCAAGAAGCTTAAGAAAGGCTCCTTCTTAGACAGAGCCACAGACAAAGGCGGCAGCTCAATTCCGAGAAACTAGGGGGGTTTCAGCTCTCTGCATGCCCCCATGGATCTGCATCCCTGATCACTGGCTAAGGAACACCCACAGGCAGAAATCCCCAGGTGTTTCTGATACCTGCACCAAAGCAGGCTCCGGTGGCCTGGGGAGAAGCCTGGAGAACAAGTACAGAGAGGGAAAAGAAAAGAAAGGAGAAAAGGAAGGATCAAGGCCATGCAGATGATTACGATTCTGGGTCCAGCCCTGGCCCATCAGCCCCCCTGCTCTATTGCCCACAGAGGCCCAAGGATCTGCCTGGGGAGTCTAGGCTCCTTCATGTCTACTAACTGACAAGATGCCAGAGATCTGATAATGTGTAAAGGCTTCAGTGTAGACGAAGACAGTAACTTTTCAGGAAACTTGATGATGTAGGCCGTGGGCGGGGGGGGGGGGGTTCACATTACCTCGTGTGCTTTCTCCTGGAAAAACACACGTGGTCCCTCCAGCAGACACCTCCTTCTCTGTACCCTGGGCAGGAGCCATGCTGCCAGGGTCCAGCAGCTTACCCCAGTTCAGGAGCTGAAAGGCAGTCTGGCCATTGGAGACACATGTCCGTGTGGAGCACTGCCATCTGGAACCTGAATCTAGCTTGAGTGACCTTGGTCATGAATCTGTTCCCTCCTTGTCACAGTGTCTTCATCAGAGATGGAAAGGCTCAAATGGTGGCCAAATGGTCTCTAAGGTTCTTCATGGTTCCTCATATTTCTGAGACGCTAAGGGAGTAGACGAAGGACCTGTATGTAGAGGAATTTTAATTCAGAACATGGCTGCTTTGGCAAGAGATCACATCCAAAGACCTTCTAGGTCTGTGATCCGTCTGGAATACAAACATGCCTTTAATCCAGGAGACAGAGGCAAGCACGTCTGAGTTCAAGGCCAGCCTGGAACAGAGCAAATTTCAGGCAAAGGAAAGCTTAGATCCAGGTGTTGGGGTACACACTTTTAATCCCATACAATGAAGGTTAAAGACAGTTTGTAGAAGGAAGCGTCCATGTTTGAAAGTGATCTCTAATTGAGTGGCAGAAACAGGGACAAATTAGAGAAAGAGTTGAGAGAATGGGATACACCCAACTCTCAGGAGGAGAAAGAGGAAAGGGAAGCTATGTAAGGGGCAATGAGAGAGAGGGGAGGAGTTTTATGGGGACAGTAATAGAGAGACGGGTTGCTAAGAGAGAGAACTCAAGTGAAAACTGAATGAGCCAGAGCATGAGAAGGAGCCAGAAGATTAGAACAGATTGCTGGAGTTAGTTTGAGGCCAAGCAAAGCAATTCAGAGGCTGAGAGAGAAGCCAGATTGAATAAGTTACTTGGGAGATGAGTTTGAGCCAGGACAGCTGAGTTGAAGCAGCCAGGCCAGAGCTCAGTAAGAAAAAGAAAGGGTGGTTTATTATAAGCAGAAAGTCTCAGAGGCTGAAACATTCTAGGCCCAGGTGAGATTGTACAGAGGCTAGAAGCCTTCAGGATTAGGCCTAGCAGGAGGCAGTAAGCCTCCAAGACAACCACTGAAGCAGGCAAATGAAAGTTCCTTTTCTACCTGTACATTTACATCCATATGAAAGCAATTCTTGCCGAATAACTTTGCTGAGCGAATGATGGGATATAACATGATAAGGCTTCACGATAATCATGTGTGAGCTCCTGCTCCAATCTAGCCATGTGGTAAGAGCTCTATGCGTTTTGCCTTAATACTCAGTCCTGGCTAGTAAGAACCACACCTGGGGTTATGCTGGTAAAGGCTTAACAGTTGGCCCAACAGGGAGAAAAGTCCTGTTCGTAGGGTTTGCCCATTTCCAACGTCTGCCATTCTACCACTGTGTCATTAGAGCTAGCCACCTCCTGTGACTGAAGATTTGGATTTTCGAAACAGCTAGCCCTAGAGCGTCGCTGACCATGTCCACTCTATTTATAAGAACACTGCGATTCAGCTAATACCAGCAGTGGCAGGACCTGGAATGAAGGCTGCCTGCTCCCAGGCTCCATGCCCTCGTCCCTTGAAACATACACTGCTGCCTGTGTCTTGGGGAGACAAAACTTTGGCCAGAAGAAATGAGTCTTAAGCCAGATTCTACCACTATAGCTTTAATGCCCTTAGGTGTATACGTTGGTGTATACCATTTGTCTGTTCAGCGAGAGAGCGAGTGCCCAGCACATCTCTCTCTCCCTTTCTCTCTCTCTCACTCTGACAGACATGGCAGAACTTTGTGATAGAAAACAGGACTCTCATTCCCACCCACCCTTTTGCTCAAGGGTCTGTAGCCAAAGATAGATGGACGCATCCTCTCCAGGCAGACCTCTCTTGGCTCCCTGACTCCCAACATTCCAGCAAAGTCCCTTGCTTCTGTCTTTTCCCATGAGTTCCAGCACGGAAAAAAAGAAAAAAAAGAAAGAAAGAAAAAAGAAAGCAGAACCCTTCCCAAAGCTGCTACAGTCTTGTCCCCTATAAATCAGGGTATGCCCTCAGCTCTGAGATCAAAGGAACACTCTGGAAAAGTCAACGACTCAATGATTGTTTTTAAATGTTGTTCCACCAAACCCAAACGTATCTGTGAGATTAAGCTCCCTCCCAACTCTGCCTTCAGCAAAGACACTCAAGGCTCAGCTTCCTTTTCTGTTTCTTTATCATTTGGGACAGTGGTTCTCAACCTTCCTAATGCTGTGATCCTTTAATACAGTTCCTCATGTTGTGGTGACTTCCAATCATAACATTATCTTGTTGTTACTACATAACGGTAATTTTGCTGCTGTTATAAATCATAATGCAAATCTCTAATAAGCATGCGATCTAATACATGACCCCATGTGAAAAGCTCATTTGACACCCTCCCCAAAGGGAAAGCAACCCACAGGCTGAGAACTGCCGCTTTAAGGCTTCTTAGACACCTGGTTTCATGTAACCCAGGCTGCCCTCAAACCTACTATGTAGCCAAGGCTGGGCTTGAACTACTGCTCCTTCTTCCTCTACCTCCCAAGGGCTGGGATTATCAATACTTCTTTCTTGATATTCAAGCAGCAAGGGGAAGAAGGGCCCTGCCACACAGCCCAGGGTTCCTGGAAGCCATTCCTCAGGCTCTGACATGACTTGGGACCCTCAACGATTCAAACTGGGTAGCTTTGCCAGACAGCAAGGCATCTCTAAGGACTTCTGCAAGAGGAAAGCTGCATTAATCACTTTTTCTTATTGCTGTGACAAAAACACCTGACAAACACAGCACGAGGAAGGAAGGTTTTCTTTTGGCTTGCAGTCTGAGTATGCCTCGCTGTGGGAGAGGGCAGGAAGGCTGAGTGAGTCTTGCTGTGGCAGCGGGGGTGGGAAGCTGAGGGTCACATGGCATCCACAGTCAGGAGGCAGAAAGAAATGAATGTTGGTGTTTGGATGGCTCTTTCCTTGTTTCCCTATTTATTCCGTTCAAAACCAGCTGGTGGGATGATACTATCTCTGTTTAGGGTGGGTCCTCCTGCCTCTGCTACACCTCTATGGAAACATTCTCACAGGTACAACTAGAAGTGTGCCTCCCAGGTGACCCCAAATTCTGCCAAGTGGATGATGAAGATGAAGCATCACAGAGACACCAGGCTTTCCTAGGAAGATGGGCCTGTCCCTAAATCACACGACCTTTCTTTCTTTCTTTCTTTCTTTCTTTCTTTCTTTCTTTCTTTCTTTCTTTCTTTCTTTCTTTCCTTTTTTCTTTTTTTCTTTTTCACACACACAAAACCCACAATTGTGGTCCCACTTCCAGCTTTTTCATTTTGGGGTGCCCTGAGATCTCAAGAGGTACATGGTGGAACATGGACCCTGTTTTTCAGGAGAGATGAGAAAGCTGTCTGGATATCTGGATCCCGGGGGATCCTGTAAGCATGAGGAACTGAGAGAAAAGCACAGACTGGAAGCTAGAGAGAAGAGCTGGGCTGAATGCTGGCCTCGGGAGGACAGTTTGCCTGCAGCTCGCTCACTGGGCAGCAGGGGCGCTCCAGAGTGTGTTGGACCTGAAGTACACACCTGGGATTTGACAGGAGACCATTCCTTCCTAATGACTGGAATAATGTGAGAAAGATCTCCGACCATACAAGGAGGAAGGCATGGGAGGCTGAGAGGAGGCCTGGATAACCCTATGAAATAGGCTCATATGAGGCCCAACAAGAGTGAACCCTGAGGCCAGGGTTTGTCCACGCCCTGGCTTATAAGTGATGAAATCCAGAGCTTTCCTTAAATATATCCCTGGGAAGTGATCTGAGCAATCTAAAGACACAAGGTACCAGGCCCTAAGAGAGCAAGCAGGCTTCAGAAGCAGGGAGCCCTGGGGGTCTGTCTTCTTGGTGTTCCACTGGATGCTAATTGTCTCAGAGCGACTCCCTGTGGAAATCTGGGTGTGAGGTAGGAGTCTAGTCAAAGAGGTCCAGGTTAGTCAAGAGACTTCCCACATGCATAACCATGGGGAATTGACTATTATCCAAAACTGGGCCTTGTTAGAATCTCAGGTCAGGCAAACTTATATGAAATTTGTGTTTACGGGTCCATCCTGACTAGCGTGTTCAACTCCAAAGCAGATTGCTCACTCACGTGTGCACATGCACACAGGTGTGAGTGTGTATACGCGTGTGTGTGTAAATGTACGACGTAGCATATGTACAAGTGAATGTGTGAACCCGTGTCCATGGAGGCCAGATGATGTCTTTTTCTATCGCCCTCTACCTGTTTAAAAAAAAAAAAAAAACAGGGTCTCTCAGTGAACCTGTAGCTCATTGATTCACTCAGGCTGCTAAAGATGTCTCCTAATTCCCTCCCTGCCCCTAGGCTGCCTCTGCTGAGCTCTGGACCCCAGACAGAAAAAGCTGGGAGCAGAAGATCTATGCAAAATCTAACGGCCCCTCAACCCTGGACGCTGTCAGAGCCAAGGATTTTCGCAGTCTATGTCACAGAATGCAGTGTGGTCCCTGGAGCATTCATAGACTCAAAGATGTTGAATTTAGAATGGGTCAGGCCAGTACCATATCCTGGGACCAAAAGGTTCTGCCAGACCCAGAGAATCTCGACTGGAAACTGCCCTAAATACCTGCCACTTATAAGACCCTGACCTCTCCCAACACCAGTGAGGAGTCCCAGAGATTGTAGCTTCCCTCCAGCAGGACACTGAGTTGGTGAGAACTCTGCATATGGCCGTTCCTGGGTCACAGAGAGTGCTCAGTGCAAGCCTGGTTTTGGCCTGAACCTACGGCTGCTTGCTCTTTATCAAAGCTCTCTCTCCCACGATCTAGAATTCTAGAACCTGAGCCATCAGTCACTTTCCTGAGCCCAGGCAAGCGGTCCAGCCTAGCCCACTCTACTTTTCCAAGAGAAGCCTTGGTGAGGGTCAGAGGAGCTCTGGCTGAGGCAGAAAAGCGCTATCTAAACATGTCGTGAGGCCTGTGTGTCTGGCCGGCTGTCACCCGGGCCAGGTGGGCCTCTGACACACAGCAGGAATTTTCCATTGGCGCATCCTCTAGCTGGTTGGGATCCAAGGCATTTTCAGACTGCCCCCACCCCCTCTTTTCACTCCAGTTGTCTCTCCTGCCTCCTGAGTATACATCCCAGGGCATGTCCTCAGGGAGGCCTCATGGCCCCCCACTTTCTACCACCCCACAAGCTACCTGTCAGAACCTAAAATACAGAATCCTGGGTGGAGAAGAAAAGAAGCACTTAAAAAAAAATCTACACAGAGAAAGGTGACATGTCCAAAATAGATCAAATACAGCTTTGTCTAACCCTGATCTGTTCTCCCTGTACCCGTTTCCCAAGGTTAAGAAGCAAGGTCACTGGGAGACAGCCATAAGCCACATGAGAGACAGCCAAAGATGAAGCTGCAAACAAGGGCTGAGCCATCCATGTAAAAAAACTCCCAGGTCACAGAAATCTCCAGAATGGTCAGCTGAAAATTTGGGGACACATGCTTCATGCCATGCTGGGCTAGAAGTGGCAACTGCAAAAGCTCTATCTTCAAAGTCAAGGCCTGTCACACCCTTCTGAGACCTGTGCCCCCTGATCACAGCATAAGGAATGTTTTCTATGCTGGGGCATATGTGCTTGACCCTGTAGAGTATTCCTTGGGTAGTATATGAGCGTTGACCTAGTGTAAAACACAGACAAGGAGGCTAGGCCTTCATAGGAAACCAGCTGGGCTGAAGTCTGAGCCTAGGAGGACCTTTGTCGAACCATAGGGGTAGGCCCCCAGGGGACAGCCATGGGCAGGCAGCTTGTTCCCAAGGCCATTGGTAGTCAGGGCAATATGTGTGCCTGCAGGGTAAATTCGCAACCAAAAGGAAAAGAAAATCCAGAGGCTGAATGGTGTTCTGTAGTCTCCTCCTTCAGACCCTGGTATGCTCTCCAGGCATACCCGACTCCCTGGAGCTTCAGTGTTCACGAAACTGGACTCCCCCGGGAGACTCCAGGCTATGCAGGGAGAGTGCAGGTGGAGAAAGCGGTGACAAGAAGACACGGGGTGCCATTTGGTATGTGCAACCTCCCACTCCCACGAAAACGAGAGCCAAGGCCCCAGCTGCCAGCCAGCTTTTCCTAAAGTAACTTCTATGAAACAAAGTCAGAGTGTTAAAGGAAAAGGTTTTATTTAAAAAAAACAGAAAAAACCCAATCCTGATTTCTCAAATATATTGCAAGTTCCCTGTAGATCTCATAAATGGCAGTTCTCAGCTGAGGGGGACTCTATAAGATATTTGTTGGTGTGTTTAGACATTTTTAGCTGTCACAACTGGCAGGATGCCATGACACTGATACCTAGCTAGCAGAGGCCTGGAAGCTGATATCCTCACAATGTGTAGGACAGCCTACAACCGGGAAACAGCCGGTCTGGAACACCAACAGTGATGAGGTCAAAAAGCCTTCTCTCACAGCACAGTTCCTAAAGACATCCTAGGTCCCAGGTATAGTGAGGATTTGCTCTTTATGTGTTGCGTGAGTGTATGTGGAGACCGGGGAACAAGCATCCATTTTTTTTTTTTTAATACACGGGGTCTTTTACTGGCCTGAAGCTCTCCAGAGCAGCTGCCTGGTGAGCCTTGGGGATCCACCTACCTCTGTCTCCCCAGGAGTACCAACATGTACTGCCCTGCCTTACATGGCTCTGGGGCTTGAACTCAGATCCTCATGCTTGCAAGGCAAGTACTTTGCCACCTCTCCTGCCCTGTTCTTCATCCCGGTAGGCCACCCAGCACTGGTTCTTCTTGCCTATTGTCTTAGTTGCTTTTCTGTTGCATGACCAAAGCAGCTTATCGAAGGGTTTATTTTGGGCTTATGGCTCCAGAGTTGTTAGGGTCCATGACAGGTGAGCAGAGGCAGCAGGCAGCTAGAGCAACAGCAGATGGATCATCTCAATTCACAAGCAGGAAGAGGAGAGCTTGACGGACACATACAGCTTTTAAAACCCATCCCCAGTGACACGCCTCCTGTTCCTTCTCAAATTTTTCGACCAACTGAGAACCAAGTATTCAAACATACGGAGCTACAGGGGCCATTCTCATTCAAACCACCTCATCCACTTCATGTGTGAAGAGGCAGAGGTTGCCTTCAGGCAGAGGAGCTGAAAATATCAACTCACTGTCCCAGCTTCTCTTGCATCTGGGAGGCAGGTCCACATGACTTCCCTCCACCAATTAGACGCATTCTCCCAGAAGAACCCAGTGCACAGAGGGCTCGGCAGAACATGTTGCATAGAAGTGGGAGTTCTAGCAGCAATGACAACCTTTCCTCAGAAAGGCTGGCAGTGGTAGTGGGGTAGAGAGGCAATGCCAGTGCCAGCAGAGCTGGTAGCCCAAGCTGAAAGTGTCTGCTCAGCAGTGAGGCCTTCCTGGGATCAGGCCTAACTGAGTGTTGCCGCTGGCTGCTTCCCTTCTGGCCTTGACTTTCTGACCCTACAGAAGGTCCTTTGAACTACCCAAGGTCTTTGGAATAAATTGGTTCTGAGCTTAAATTAGGCAAGTTGACTTCTGCAGCTTGCAATCAAAGGCTGGGGTGCAGCTGAGTTCTCCAAATGTATCTGAGCCTGGGCATCTTTCTCCTACAGAACGTCACAAGGGACCCTTGGTCTTCGAGAATACTTTGAGGAGTGCTGACCAAAATGAAAGCCAAGTGGGACTCCCCTGACCTCTGACCCAACCAGAGCCAGAGCCCTGCAAGAGTCCTACCTCTACCCCGGGCCTCAGAACCATGGAGGAACCCAGCACCTGTCTCCCGGTCCCCACTGAGGCAAGGCTCCCCCATAATGACCCTCATCTCCACTCAGAGTTGAGAATAACTGCAGCTGGCTGCAGCCTCCAACCAAAACATAATCAAGGGATGGAAATGATTGGTCTTGTCAGATGAAGGTGGGAGGGAGAACCAAAAACGTGCACCGAAAATCTGTTGCTTGATTGGGGTGCTGCTGCTGGCAAGTGGAAGGAAGGTTTCCAAAGAAATGAGGCTTTCAGAAGCTCTCAGGAGTCAGGAGGGAAAAGGAAGAACCTTCTGGAAAGGTCAGGTACCCCTCACCCCGAGAGGAGAGTGACCCTATGTCAAGATCTGGGTCCAGATTTCAAATAAGGTGCTGAGCCCCATTCCAGGTGTGCTTAAAGAGCAACTTCCAGAACTATCATTTAGTCACAAATACCTGTACAGGACGTGTCCTTAAGTGGGTGCAGGGCACTCTGGCAGCTTGTCCCTGCCCTGCTGGAACCTGTGGTCTAGAAAGGGGAGTGCCATACAGTGCTGGTGATGAGAGAACCTTTTAGTAGGTACAGCGTGTCACCATGGGTGTGGGAGGTAGCTGGCTCTCTGGCAGCATAGAGGACTTTGGGAAGGGACCATCAGAGAAGATAGAGTTAGCAGAGGGACCAAGACAGGTATCTCTGGGTCTAACTGCTCCCTTTACAGGTGAGGAAAGCAAACTCTGGAAAGAAATCCTGCCTCTTCAGCAGCTCATTCACTGTACTTTTCCCCTGTTTCCAGGTGTGCGTGTGTGTGTGTGTGTGTGTGTGTGTGTGTGTGTGTGTGTGTGTGTGTAACAGTTTCATTCACCTCTACATCCATCTGTAATCCAGGCTGGCTGTGATGTCGGCATGAATTAAGATGTTTATAGAGATGAAAACTAAAATAAAAGGCTTGGGGGAAGAAGTTAATCTCTCTGTGGGGGTGGGGGGCCGGTTTCACAAGGTTAATGTCTTGATTTTTTTTAAATCCCTTTTCTGTTTTATTCAAAGAGGATTTGGTGTTCCTAGTCCCAGCTGGGAGCTTAAGAAAACAGAGCAGTGATTCTCAGCCTGCCGCCTACCCCTGCAGCTCTAGAGCTACCTTGCTGGACCTGAGGACAGGGATGCCCAGAACCTGGCCTAGTCTCTGGCCAGCTCCATGCCTCAGTTCCCTGCTCTGTCTCAGCTTCTCTCCAGAAGTGTCCCTTTCTGTCCTTCTCCCTGCTATTGGAAAGATAGCTGGTCTGGCTCAAGAGACAAAAGGCTTAGACACCAGAGTCAAGACAGGATTGCTAATGGAAGCCATTAGGGGAGCTGTCCTGGATGGCAGCTAGGGGACAAGCACAATCTTTGATGGGGACTCTGACGTACACAGAGAAGAGAGGCCACGGTGTGCAGTCGGGACTATGCCAGGGTACTGCCGCTCTGAGTATGCCCAAGAGCTGTCTTTCTTCTGTGGAGAAGTGGGAAGAATAGTGTGGCCACATATGGACAGATATGATTTAAAAACAAAAACAAAAAACCCAAGGTTGGGATGCACATTTTCATTAATCCCATTAGTAATTGGACAGAGGCCTTGGTGTGGCCATTTGCCTGCCCTAATCAAGCCTTTGGAACCAGCTACTTTTTATAGCCCCCCTCCCTCGGACCTACAGTCTCCTTTACCCCCAAATACCGGGTGAGAACCCCCATATGAAGATGTTGCGCCTCACAGGGCAGCAGAAGAATAGATGGGGTCTCCATCCACGGTAACCATGGTCCCCGAAATTGACTGCAACCAACAAATGTCTTCCAGCTCCTCCAGACTGCCAGAATCCACACAGGTCTCTGCTCTCTGTGGGCCCTCTGGCTGTCACGGGAACCCTCTTATCTCTGCTTGGCAAAGATTTTTCTTACTCAGAAGTAGTAATGGCACCTGACCTCAACGAAACCCACATGCTAGGGTCACACGCCCCGGCCTTCTCTAGGCTTCCATTTCTTCTTCATCTGTTAGGGGAGCCTTTGGGTCAGTTCAGCCTTTACCACACACCTCCACTTCATCCCTCAGTGCTGCTGAGTCCCCTCCTCAGGGGACTCAGGGGACTTCCACAGAGCCTACCACTCCAGGACAGACCCAAGAAGTCCCGCACTCAGCCAGCGATACTCAGGCTAGTAACCCTTTGGTGATATGGGGTTGTTTTATTTTGTTTTGTTTTCCCAGCTCTTATCAAAGGAGGGACCAGAAACCTGAGTCAGTGGCTTCCTTGTCCCATTTTCTCGGGGAGGAGAGGCCAGGATTCCCCCTTGGAAGCTGGGGCATGGAAGGGATTCAGGCCACCTTGCAGAGCCAAGAACTTACACTCTTTCTGCCTTCTGCTACCTTCTTGGGTCTTCTCTGGATTATCAGGACAGTGCACGGTAGACAGGAGGTCTGCTGGGACTCGATTTATCGTGTATTATTTAACAGACCAAGGGGTGCAGAGCATGGTATGAGGAGGGGCAGAGAAGGATCATGAGGCTTGCCGGGCAACTTCCTTCTAGTCCTGAGGGCTGAGGCTCAGTCCCTTCCCTAGGGTAGTGGCAGGCCATCATCAGACACCCATGGGCGTCTGGCAGCCGTTTTCCCACTTGTCCTCTTAGATCCAGCCAGTTACAGCTCATTCCTTTGGCTCACATTGTTCTTTAACGACATCACTTTTTCCATCTCCCTGATGCCGTGTGCCCTTCTGCCTGAGCGCTGCCTCCCAGCTGACCTCCATCTCCCTGACACGCTGTGGTTTCCATGGCTCACTGGACCACACCATCTTCGGATGAGCAGAGATCTAGGCAGCTCACGGCCTGGATCTCCCACCCCCACCATGTGCCTGCCTCCCCGTGGCAACCTTGGTCTGTACGGGTGGGGTGCTCCCTCCCCTTCGGGTTCTAACAGGCCTGGATACGCCATTCTTCTCCAGGCACCAGCTCAAAGCCCCCAACGATATCCTTTGGCTTCATACAGACACAGAGACCTTCTGAGTCCCTGCCTGGGCTGGGTGCCTGAGTGCCGTGCCAAGAGAGCTCTGCCTCCCTTCCTCATCTCCACCTTCGATGGGTCCAGAGCTATTCTCACTGATAGTTTTCTCTCCCAGCCCCTGTGTGAGCTGGAGTCCCCAGGTCTTGCTCACATCTTGGACTTGCTTTCCACCTGAAGCTGAGTGTCTGTCCATCCATGGTAAACCCAGATGCTGAGTCTTGGACGTGCCCAGCATCTTCCGTTCAGAGCCTCTCATTCATTCATGTGACAGCATTTTTCTGAGCTCTCCCTGTGTGCCAGCCCAGCGTTAACAGCACCTTCTGTTCCGATTCCCCTGTTGTTGCCTGGCTCTGCCCTCAGTCATTTTCTAGCAAGGAAGCATGGCCGAGAGGGAAAAGCACAGGCTGGAGCCGGACTGATCAGAGATTGAATCCTGGCCCACTGCAAGACCTTAGACATTTGCTTCTGTAGCCGTCTGTGCCCTCTACAGAGCAGGGATGGTCCCCTTCCCCTATAGTCAGGGGCACTAAACATGAGCCTCTGTGTACCTAGTACCATGTGTTTCTGGTATAAAGAAAAGAAAGAGACCAACACATTTGGCAGAAGGGCAAAGAACATGAATGGCAGAGAAAAATAGCCTTAAAGGAGCCCAGGGTGAGGTGAATGAGGCAAGACCTGAGATCACTCTGGGGACTAGGCAGAGCCGAGAAGGCCACGAGCTCACTGCGTGACAACCCTGTCAGGCACCTTGCATACTCCCCTCTTCCTGTCCCCCAGGCTCCAGGTAGCAGTCAAAGTTTTCCTAGCTGCACTTGCGGTGCCGCCCGCCTCCCAGGCTGGCCTTCTTGTCTGTCACCAGTGGAAGCAGATGGGAACAAAGTGGGATCCTCTTCACAGCCACTCTCTTGGAAAGTGGTGAGCAGCTGCTGAGGAGCAGGAAGCCCAAACCTGATTCAGCCTGTCACCTTCTCCCTCTCCTCCCCTCAGCCCCACCCAAGAGAAACCATCTTTCCTCCAGCCCTTTTCCCCAGTCAAGGTCACTTTTCCACGTTATCCCCACCATGGATGTTCAAGGGCCACTTGTGGCCTCACAAGGACCCTGGCTGCTGATAAACCATAGAGCTCCTCTCAGAGGACAGACCAAGTCACTTGTCCAGTTGCATGGGTGCCCGTCATCTGAGATCATTAGAGCCAGAAAAAGCCATCCTCCTCCCAAAGCCATGGTCATGACCATCAGAGCAGAGGAAAGAGCTGTGCAGTAGAGCAGCCCCAAGCCCCGCTGCTAACCATCTTAGCATCTTCACCATAGACCCACCACAGAGACGGCTTGCCTCCTTGCCCTGGTGTGGCCCCGCCCCTGGCCTCTGCTGGTCAGCCCAGCTGTTGAGTGTGGGTCGCACCAATAACTTGGTACCAGCCCAGAGTCCTAGGGCTTGAGTGCCAGAAGGGATAGGTGTTCCAAAGGCTCCCTCCTCATCATCTAAACTCTCTGAAAGGGAAGTCTTCTTTAGGGAAAGGAAAGTGCTACGGGAAGCAGGGAACAGATAGCCACTGGATGGCCAGCATCTCCCCCAGCCCCTGGCTCACCCTTCATTTCTGGAACCCTATCCCCATCACTTCTTCATACTTGAACTTGACCCTACTTCACTGTTGAATCTGGGACCCAGGTGTCACCGAATTACAGCTTTAAAAAAAAAAAAAAAAAAAAAGGCATGGGAGTTTGGAGGAAAAACTCATTTCATAAAATTTCATTAAAGTATGAATATGAATAGTATATATACTCTAAATATATATTATTCTAATTATTTATTAAAAACACGGTTTGATGGGGCTGGAGGAATGGCTCGTTGGTTAAAAGCACATCCTGTTCTTGCAGAATACCTGGGTTTGGTTCCAGCACCCACAGGGAAGCTCGTAGACATTTCAGTTCCAGCTCAGGGGGGTTCAGCACTTCCTTCTGCATCAGGCACCAACATGTGTGGCCCACGTACTTACGTGTAGGCAAATGCTCATACACATGAAGTGAGAATCACTGAACTCTTACGATATAGCCTGAATAACTTGATCCTGGAATGTGCATTCCCATGTTTGGATATTTTAAACATGTGTGTAAGGTATGTGAAGTATGTGTGTGTGTGTGTGTGTGTGTGTGTGTGTGTGTGTGTGTGCGCGCGCGCGCGCGCGCCCATGTAGAGGCCAGAGGGCAACCTTTATTCTCATTCATTTTCACAGCACTGTCCATTTAGTTTTCTTGTTTTTGTTTTGAGACAAGGTCTCCCCCTGGCTTGGAACTGACAAAGCAGGCTGAGCGGGCTGGCCAGAGAAGCCCAAAGATCTAGTTATCTCTGCCTCTCCAGCACTGGGATTACAAACATGCCCCTTCCGGCCTGGTTACTGTTAATGTAGACTGTGGGGCTAGACCATGGCTTCCAACACCTGCAAAGCAGGAGATTTACTGACTGAGATGCCTCTCTAGCTCAGCAAACAGGGTTCATTTGAATAACTTTCACCCAGATGAGAACTGAAACCAGCGAGAGTTTCAAGCTGGGAACGTATCCTTTCTAGTCTGACCTGCTAGTTGGACCTCTGTGGAAGCTAAGGCACACATCTGAGAAGCGTCCTCCTCAGGGAAGTTCAGCTCCTCTGTGACAGAGCCCCATCTTGGCTCAGGGATTTGAGGTGCTCCCCCACCCCGTGCTATTCTCACATTGCTGGAGCCTCCTAGGCAGCCTGAGATCACTCTGGGGACATCCTTGGCCTTCGAAGACCCCACCAGGCCTGTTCCTAGGCTGCTTTGATGTCCCCGCTCACACGTGTGTCTGGCTCACACGGCTGTCCCATTGGGCTGCTGCAAGGGGCTGATTAGGTGTAATTGCTTTGCTGGGAGCGAGCTATCTTCTTAATAGAATCAGCTCCCAGTAATTAGCCTGCCACAGGCCCATTTCCTCTGCGGAGGCCCCAGGGCTACTGGGCATGTTGCATGTTGGACCTCTGCAGGTGGTCCCGTGTAGGATGGATATGGGTGGGCCTTGGGATTGGCTTGAGGGTAGTCGAGAGAAAAGAGCATTGAAGAGATTCAGCAGCAAGAATCCCCATAGCAGCCCTTCCAGAGGCTGGCAGCCAGGGGTTACAACATTCCAGGCTGGAGGGTCAAAGAGCCTAGCATAGACGGACTGCCCCAGAAATGTTAGCGAGAACCCGCTTGAATCCCAAAGGGCATCTAACCTAACCCCTGAACCCAGCACCTTCATTTCTCATAGACATACTATGTGCCAGGCATGGTACTAGCTCCAAGAATCTTTCTAAAGCAGAACAATCAGACTATGTTTGCATAGCCTCTTGACCATAAGGTCACTGCCATCCCGGCAGCTTGTGCCTTCCCGGGCAACAGAGAGGACACTCCATCTTGTGCTGGGCTGATTGTTGGTTGCATCATCCCACGGCTCACTGGTCCCTTCTCAGCCCCATAAGACAAAGCTAATGCCTCCTTGTGTGGCAGCTCACATGGCCCCTGTGTCTTTCTCCAGGCTGAACATTCCAAGTCCTTTCACTTGTGCCATGAACATCATTCTGGCAAGGCCCCACATTAATCTGGTTGACAGGCCTGGAACCTGCTCTTGTTTGTCAATTCTTTGCTCCCAATGCAGTCTGGAGCTCAGCGGCTGGGCCTGTAAAACTCAGAATCCTGCCCGAGCCAGAACAACTGCAGTCTTGGACAGCCCCAGATTCCCCTGAATATGAAAATTCCAAGAAGGGCGGTGGTGGCGCTTTTCTCCCTTCCATTAAGGGGAAAGACATCCACAGCCTGCCTGTCGGAGCAAAGTCACCACTTTTGCCTGTTCCCCTGCCCCAACACACACCACACACACACAGACACACAGACACACACACACACACGCCATGCCGTGCCTGCCCAGCACCACTCAATACGCCCTGGCTGATTAATCATTGCGAGTGCTATTATAATTATTGTGTTTGGTGCTGAGAACAGTCTGCCTCTGCTTCTCAGAAGCCATAAACCTGCAAAGAAGGATTTCAAGATTTGTGAGCTGTTGACGACATCTCCGGCTTGTCTTCAGCGGCTCCATGTTCATCTGGAAAGAAGGGCCATGGCCACTCTAGAATCTCTCCAGAAGACAATCTGGGGGTTTGAGTCTTGCAATGGCAAGGACAGGGACTTATCTCGAGGCTCTAGATAAGGCAGCCAGGGGAGCTGGGCACGAGTCCCAGCTCGAGCCTTGTGTGCCTCAAGGCCTGGAGGGATCCATTCCCCTTGTCAAGCCTCGGTTTCTTCAGAGTACTAGAGGTCTAAGGATTTCTCTGGCTTCAATTGTGTAATTGAATGAAAGAAAAGAGGATGGGTAGAGTGGAAAATGTGAAGGCTTAGAAGATAGAGGATGGGGAAGAGACCAGAACAGAAGCTGAAACAGTAGAGCTCACAACCTCATACACACACACACACACACACACACACACACACACACACACACACACACTCATGCCCGCCTATGGCAAGCTGGAGAGGAGTCACTGTTTTTCTCTAAGTCTTACCCACTGGTCTGACTGAGATCCTAGCAATGGCTCAATCTGCCCTGCGTCCCTGCTTCAAGCTCGAGGATGCAAGGGTTCTAAGGAAGAAAGGGAAAAAAAAAAAAAGAAAAGGAGGAGTCTGTGAAGAAACTAGGGAGGCCTGGAAACGACACCGAAATCAGAAAGTGAGTAATAGCAATGCTGAGGAGGAAGCGGCCAAGCTCCCACACTGCTGGGGAGAGAAGAAACCAAGATAGCCGGCTGAGGACAAGTGGCAGGATTTAGTAACACACAGGGAGGCGGGGACACTGCGGCCACTTTTGGGTGTGGGTCCTAGCCACAGCCCCCAGAACGTCCACAAGCCGGAACTAAGTCTCTATGCAAATGACGGTCAGGAGCGAACCTGAGCTCCCCCACCCCTACCCCTGCACCCAGCAGCGCGTCTGAGACCAATTGGTCCTCACTCTTCTAGGGGCTGGGGTTCTGCACCCTTTGAGCCCTCATCTGTTCCAGATTGAGACAGCCTTTTCCTTTGGCCTGCTAGAGCACGATTAAGAGGGCCAGGTGTCCAGCTTCCCAGCCCCGTTCTCTCCCAGCAGCCCACAGAGCCCGGCTCTGCTAACAGTTGCCTTTCGTGTTTGACTTGGGCTTGAGATGTTAAACAAACAGTGGCTCTTGACAAATGCAAGCCGTGGCTGTGGGGCCAGTTATGCTCTGGAAAGCCAAGCTGATCCCTAACTTCACTGCCTCCGGGGATGGACCAAGAAACCTCAGTCACACCCAGAACCTGCTGTCCAGGGCTATGACTTTGGTAAAGAATCCTGTTTCTCTGCCTTTGCCCCAGCCCTGGTTCTCTTCCTACTTAGGCCTTCCCCAACCTCCGGCTGATACTGAGGTGGCCCTGAGCCCCTTCCCCAGCCTCTGCTTGCTTCTCCGAAGCCCCAGGTTTCACCAACCCACCTAGAAAACTGGAGCCAGCAGCAAGGGTTCAAGAAAAGTTTGCAAAGGACCTTCTTAGTGCTGGCTGCTGAGCTGAAGGTAAAACTCACTGTGCTAAAGCTTACTCCCTCCTGAGTTAGGTAAGGAAGGCTTGCGGAACTTATGGTCTGCTCTAGACAGGATGGACCAGAACTTCCCCAAGGGTCTGGGCTAGCTCATAACTGATGGGTCAGGCCTTGTACCAGGCTTAGACAAACTCCAGATCAGTCTCTCCACTTCTTCCTTTACTGGCCCTTCCCCAGCCTCCAACAAAACTATCCATGCAGCAGGAATCAGAAGCAGTAGAATGAGGTGTCTTCATGCTTTCATCCCTCAAACTCACACTCTTGATTATTGTAAAATGAACAAGAGCATCATTGGGACAGAGCTAACGCTTTTATTCCTCAGAAAGACAGACTGAGGCAAAGGGAGGCCACACGGCTTCCCCGATCCACCCAGCAGCAGCTGTTCTGAAGCCCGAGCCTGCGGACTGTCAGGTCAATGCCCTCGTGCCACACCACACACTTCGTTACCGCCGCAGACATTTGAGTCTGTCTTTGCCCTTCTCTACCCTGGCAGGACTTGCTCCAGCTTGTCTGTAGGCATGGGTGCAGGGTGCGGAGGTCTTTCTGCCCCAGACTCACCTGTCTGAGTCCCTTTAACACCCACGCCGGATGCAAAGCCAGTAGAGACAGGACCGTTCCGGGCCTTGGCTTGTGTCCTGAGGACCTAAGGAAATATGCAGTGCAGCCTTGATGTACATACAAAGCATTATGGGAAGAAAGTATTGTTTTAAAAATGGTGGGGGAGTCTCTACCCCAGAAGAGATATCAAGCCAGTGGGGAGGTCATGAGAGCAAGTAATCTACTTAGCAAGAGGGATGGAGGCTCAGAAGTCCACAGAGGCACAAAGGAGCCAGTAGTTCAGATGAGGTTGGGGGGAGAGTTGTGACTGGAAAGTGCTTCATGGAAGCAGTGGCCTTTGAGCTGGATCTTGAAGCTGGGTCTGGAAGTAAAAGAAGGTGGGAGAGGCAAGGAGGTACCAGCATCTCATCGATGGGAACTCTGGAGCCCTAGGAGTCTCATGACAGAACACAGATGTGTCCCAAGCTTACAGATGGATAGGGCAGCATGTGAGGCTGGAAATTATTGTGTCTAATGTTCAGTGTGCAGTGAAGGGAAACAATTTACCCTAACCTTGTTGCTGTTTCCTTCCTCACAAACTAGTCTTCAAAGAAGTGGCTGATCCCTTCTTGCCTCATTCTCAAGAGGACTGAGTTCACAGACGTAACCAGGCCAGGAAGGTCATGAGATGTTATAAGCGAAAGGCATGTTGATGTCTTCTGGCCCAAACCCTCCACTTAGAGGTGCAGACAAGGCAGTGGCTGACCTCGAACGCTGCAGCAGACACAGGCAGAGCCAAGATGAGTGTGGGCAGGCGTGGGCAGGTCTGAGGGTCCTGTGCAGAAGGAACGGGGGGGGGGTATGTTGTTAGGTCTCTGGTAGAGTCCAACCCCATTCACCAGAAAGAGGATGGCTGAAATCATACCTGCTGTCCCAAGGGCTGATTGAAAACCCTGACTGTGCCAGAATGCTCCTTCCTCCCTCTGCAAGTGACAGGATGGATGGGCAGACCCAAGCTGTCCTCCGGGACTCAGGACATGCAATACAGGTGTCCTTGTCCCACATATAATGGATACTGTGTAAGCACTGTTCCCCTTCAGCTCACTGTAGGATCCTCACTTCTCCTCTCCTGACTGTCCAGGCCTCAGTTTTCTAATCTGTAACACGAGGAAGGTGAGTGAGCCCATCTCTAAGAGTCCTTCTAATTCCCAAGAGCTGCAAGAACAAATTCCATTAAAATTAATAATAAATGTTCTGCCCCAAAGACGGCTCTTCCCCTTTCCTAAAGCTCTCTCAAATAACATTGCCTTTCATTTGTATAGCAGTCTGGGGTTGGCAGCCAGAAGTGGGAAAGCTCTGACAGCGTCCCCCTGAAGCCCGGCTCTAAGGAGACACTTGCACATTCAGACAGACCTTGGGAGAAACTGGCTTCTGGAGAGATTTTGGTGAGGGACCAGCACATCAGAAGCACATAGGAACCCAGGGAGGGCGAGGTTCTTCTGCCTGCAGCCAAAGAATGTCAGGGAAAGAAATCTCTAACAGGCAGCCAAGGCTAAAAGAAAAACATTCCTTTGTGGGGAGAGGGGACACGGGTCCCCTCATCAGGCTGTGTTCTAGACCCCCGAGTCTAAAGAGAGTAAAGGTCACCAGAAAGCCTCATGCCCTCTCCTTGCAAACATATGGTTGCCTTTGATTCCTTAAAGCCAACTCCTCAGGAGACTACTAGTGCATAATGATGAGACCCATTTTACAGGTGGAGAAAGAAAGGCCTCAAAGAGAAGAGCACGGGCTTGGGTAGCAAACAGACAGAAAGCTCTTCTCAGCTCAGTGACCCTGGGTGGTTGTATTGCCATTAGCTTTGGTTTCTTCATCTACACAACGGTCCTAATTACAAGCAGACTTACCTTTGAGGACCAAGGTAAAGGTTAAGGTCATGAGTGTGGCATGTCACGAAAGCTACAAGGACACATCCTTGGGGAGTGAATGGGCTGGTAGCTCTTCTGAGGTGTGTTCGGATAAGACGTGGTATCTGGCAGTGACATCTCAGCCCAGAATGTGGCAGATGGTGCCCTTCCTTGCTAGCTACCTCCCGAGCCATGGGTTTTGGGCCTCTTCCACGTCTCTCTATGTGGCCTATGCCAGGGTCCCGTGAAGGGCTGTCTGACCCTCCTTGGCACTGGGATTTGCATTCCGATCATTCTGCTCTCTCAGCCCATCCACGTCCAGAGCTGTTTGGAGCTGAGTAAGGCCACAGGGATCATCTGCCATGACAACTCATAGAAGAGATAAGGCTGTGGGGCTCCAGAAGGGGCTGTAAACTCTTTGCCTGGGTCCCCACCGCCTGGCGGCTTTCCTCTTCATTGCTACAGATCCCTGTGTTGGCAAATGAAGAAACTGAGGCAGAGGGACCCCTGTCTCCGTTTCTCCAGCCTGTCAGTGAGTTATTAAATCTGTACTCTCACACCCCACCCCGAACTTCAGCGAGATCCCCAGTCCTGTGCTGTGCTTCAAGGTGGCATCCTGTGTTTTCTGTGTGCCCAGCCCAAGTCCTGCCCGCCACACTGGTATAGGACAAGGGCCATGAATGTCAAGATGGGGCAGGTGGCCTCAGCAACCGGCCTTGTCTTTCTCAGCCAGTCCCCAGTGCCCAGTGCTAACCCAGGAGGGACTCAGTGTCAGGAGTCCCTTGAGTCTTTCCCTTGAGTATTGGCTCATGTGTGCCCTGGGCCGCAGCAAATCCCTGCCAGCTTCTCAGATAAGCCAAATGCTGGAGCACAGGGAAGAAAGTGTAACCTGGGTGGGGAGGGAGTTGACTGAGCCCCCACCCTGTCACTGATTCTCCAAGTGTGTCCTATGAGTCGCTTCACCTCCTGTGCCTCAGTTTCCTTATCCGTGTGCTAAGGAGTAGGTCAGTAGGACCCAAGGTCCCCTCCAGCCTCAGCGCTACGACTGGGGCAAAGGGGAAAGAAAGGGAGGGGTTGCTCTTTCCACTCCTCCTTTTGGCCCTTTTCAGGACATTTGTGTCTCAAGCTCTCCCAAGTTTCCCTGTTTCAGCCCGTCCCTCTTTTTGCATCTCCTTTTCTGAGTCTGTGTGTAGCTCTGGTTTGTCTCCTCTAACACCCCCCCCC
>NW_026585644.1:33767790-33786730 GCF_907164565.1 Psammomys obesus
GGCGGTGGGTGGTGCTGAAGGGACAGCTCCGCGGCGGCCGGCAACGGCGGCGGCGGTGGCCCCGGGGTGCGGAGCTGGTGCCCGGCGTGGAGATCCGCGAGCGCAGCCATGCCCCAGGCCGCCTCCGGAGCAGGAGCAACGGCGGCGGCCGGGGCCGGGGCCGGGGCCGGGGCCGGGGCCGGAGACGCCGGAGGGCCGGCAACGACCCGGGAGGGACGATGAAGCGGCAGAATGTGCGCACGTTGGCTCTCATCGTGTGCACCTTCACCTACCTGCTGGTGGGCGCCGCGGTGTTCGACGCGCTGGAGTCGGAGCCGGAGATGATCGAGCGGCAGAGGCTGGAGCTGCGGCAGCTGGAGCTGCGGGCGCGCTACAACCTCAGCGAGGGCGGCTACGAGGAGCTGGAGCGCGTCGTGCTGCGCCTCAAGCCGCACAAGGCCGGCGTGCAGTGGCGCTTCGCCGGCTCCTTCTACTTCGCCATCACCGTCATCACCACCATCGGTAACTACACTCGCCGCGCCGGAGGGGACGGGGGCGGGGACCCGGCATGCTGGGGAGCCGCCCGCGGCTGAGGGGGGTCCCTGCGGAGCGGGGCGGGCCGCCGAACCCGCGCGCTCTCAGCGACCCGGGGCTCAGCCCGGAGTGTCTGCTCTGCGGGGACCCCTGACTCCGACCTGTCTCCAGCCCGACCAACCCTAACTTGGCCTTGCAGGGCTGTGCGAGGACCCCAGGGGACTCAAGTGTGTGAGAGGGACAGGAGCGGCCGGCCAAGGCTCGGGAGGAGGGGTGTGGCCGGGCTAGGCCTTGGGGCTGGGCACCCAGAGTGAGCATCCCAGGAGCGCGCCACTCCTCCATGTCCCTGCCGCTGGGCTTGGGCACCCGGGTGTCCACACCTGCTGGGCGTTGGGGAGGCATGGAGATGCGGGAACGCTGCACTCCGCGACACGCGGGGCCACTCTCTAACTGCGACTGAGTGCTGCTGGGGAGGGGGGTGGGGTGCCTGTGTCCGTGTGGGTGTGGGTGTGGGTGTGTGAGTTTGGGCCGCACCAGACAGGGCCTGTAATTCTCTGAGGGCAGCAGAGCAGAGAGACTGGAATTCAGATTCGGTCCTGTTAGCATTCTTCCCCGGTGTCCCAGTAAAACAGTCACCTCACAGGAATGGCTCCACTTCTTTTCCAAGGCCAGGGCAGATCATGCTATAGGAGGCCACACGCACACCCGGATCCTATGAGAACATGGCACACAGGTACACACACACACACACACACACACACAGAGAGAGAGAGAGAGAGAGAGAGAGAGAGAGAGAGAGAGAGGCACGAATAGATGGCTGTCAGGAAAGGCATCTCCAGCCAGGCCCTTCACCATGTCGCTGAAGTGTCCAGCCAGGCTTACACACCTTAACCACTCCTAGGACCCTGTGGTTGCAGCCCAGCTCTATCACTAACCCTCTGCATGACCGACCTTGGGCAAGTCCCCTCTCCTGCCTGGATCTTGGGCTCATGTCCCAAACATGTAGAGGTTGGCCAAAATGATGTCAAGGGCTCTTCCCAGCCCTGACGTGCTTGGACTCTGAGATTGGGACCCTACCTTCCCCCGAGCCATTGGGATGCCTCCAGGAGCTGTTTCCTCCATCTTCCCCACTCCTTCTCATCCTGACCCCCACCCCCTGCCTTGGCCGAACTCCCAGGGACTCATTGCCATTTGGCAAAACCTGTAACAAGATGGCAGTGTTTTCCTGGGAGTCAACAGGAGTGGAAGCGGATAAAAGACAGAGCTGGACACTCTCTAGCCACTGCAGAATTCTGTTCTGAGGCTCTGCTGCTGTCCATCCGTGGAGGGAGTACGCCCAGACACTACCTACCCAAAGGGCAGGTTTGGTCTGGGTCCCTTCCCGCCACATCCCACTGCCACCTGCCTGGCTTTCACAGCAGGTTAGGATCTGTAAATCAGAAGGGGGTCCTGTGTACACCTCTGTCTACCTTCCCACACCAATTCCCCAATCAGTGCAACTTTCCTCTAAGTCCCCATTTCTTCAGCTTCACAGTAACCTCCCAGATGACTTCCTTGCTTTCAGCCTCATCCCCACAGCAGATAGCATCCCACGGACAATGCTTCCAGAAAACAAAACAAAACTCCCAAAGCACGGCTGTCCCTGGCCCCGTCACCAAAGCCCACGTTGCTCCTCAGTGCCCCATGCTCCTTGCCCTGGCTCTGCCTTCATGTTCGACTTTACTCCTTACTTCTTGCTTGGATGACCTCCTTCTAGAGCCTCCAAATCACCTCTTAGAGAAGACTTCACCTGTTTATACCCAACACACCTTTTCTCCTGCCTTCCCTTTGCTGCCCAAGCTAGCCTTCTAGGTCCAGTTTAAACCCACCCCAAACTCAAGTTTCACAGGACCACTGCTCTTGAAGACTAGTAGAATTTACTGGCAGGATTACCTAAGTGACCCAGACTGGGTGCTTTTAAACACTGATTTACATCTTAAGGAGTGTGTTTTGGTTTGTCTTTTTCACCATGCTGCTGTGTTGATGTCCATGTAGGCAAATCCTATCTCTGTGCTCCTGAGAGCTAGCATGGTGCCCAACAGCCATGAGCAGTAGAGAATGCTATTGGTGGGTTTAATGTGTGCACAAATGGACAGGCACTACCCTTCCCCTCCAACCCTGCTGTTGCCTTCCAGTTTGTCCATGGTTCTTACCTAGATGGATGCTAAGAGCTGGAGCTGGCACGGAGCACCCTTCTGCTGGTATTTATACAGTGCTGGTCAAGAAGGAGATGCCATCTTAGACTGGCAAGTCCTACTTCCTACCCCACTCAACCATCCCTAGCTTCTTGTCACCTCTCGCTTCAGCTCTGCCACCTAGCCAGAAGCTGTCTTGGGGTGGTGATAGGGTGCCTGGGAGGGGCTGTATGTGAGAATGTTGTTAGCCTCCTCCAGACCCATCTGCCTCCTTGGGACCATCTTGTGGCCAATCCCACTGGGAAAGACTGGGGTCAGTGAAAGAGCCTCTCATTCACCCAGCATCTAGTGGCCACAATGGTGTTATCACTTGGTTGGATTTCAGCCTTCACAAATCAGTGCGTGTACAAGACCAGGGCAGAGATTCTTAGCTTTGTTAGAGCAGTGGGTAAAGGTGAGGGAAGGGAAGGTACGTCCTGCCCAGAGCCACCAGGCTGTTGGGCAGCAATCTCAGAATGGGAAGCTGGGGCTTCTAACTCCATACCCAGGGCTGTGTCCCCGCTGGGCTCTTGGCTGCTTCCTTTGCCTCCATATGCTATGAAGCCCAGGCCCAGCCAGGCCTGGCAGAACTACCAAGTGCCCAGCGATGCCAACTTGCAGGATGCTCACGAGCAGCCCTGATTGGTTGAAGGTCAGCAGGGTCCGACTTAGTCATTCACCTGGTTAGTCACATTCTCCACTCCCACCCCCTCATCCCTGGCCTCACAGCTAGGGAACCCTTCCTTCCCTGCTCCCCAAGTTCACCAGACACAAATGGAAACTCTTTCCTTGGGAAACCTCGCCCTCCCTAGCTGTTGAGTCATCAAACTCCTCCAGGCCCCAGCCCCCTCTATTCATAGCCCAAAGCTGTCAGAGCCAGAGCAGGAAAGGGGCCTGGGGATCAGCTGGTGCCATGGTCCCCTCCTACAGAGAAGGGGGAATAGGAGTCACACGGGGGGGGGTGTGCAAAATCTGACTCCCAGACCCCCGGTGCCTCTTTACCTGTTATTACTTGTTTAGTTCTATTTATTTGTTTCGCAATGCTGGAGATGGAACTCAGGACCTCTTGCATGCTAGGCAGGCAGGCACTCCACCACTGAGCTCCATGGTGCTATTTTTATTGCCACAGTAGCCACAATATAATGGCAGCCTTCCTTTATTATCTACGCTCTGGCAGGCTCTACCCGGACACTTCATTTGTATTCTCTCGTTAAGTCCTGCCAGTCCTTCAACACTGACCTTATTACCCCCACTTTTCAGCTAAGCAATGGAAGGCTTTAAGTCAGCCACTCACTCGTGGCCTCAGAGCTTGACAGTAGAGCACCT
The DNA here is from genome assembly GCF_907164565.1 of Psammomys obesus. Classification (NCBI taxonomy): domain Eukaryota; kingdom Metazoa; phylum Chordata; class Mammalia; order Rodentia; family Muridae; genus Psammomys; species Psammomys obesus. The sequence goes on from NW_026585644.1 coordinate 33,771,843, forward strand.
GTGCAGACTCCACAGGCCTATCTGGCTCTTGCCAGCAGTTTCTTTCTCCATCTCAAACCCAGCCCAGACCCTTGGGTCACACAGCACCAAGACATCCAAGCTGGCCCACCCTAGCCAAGCATCTCAGAAGAAGGGAGCTTCTTGTTACAGCTTGCTGTTCTCCCATCGCCTAACGGCCCAAGAGACAGATCTGTACCTGGCACCTGGGTGCTCCAGAGGCTGTGTCAGGCTCACAGGTGCTGGTTCTCCCAAGGCAGGCCTGGGAATCTTTCTGGCTCTAAGGCAACAAGAGACCAGGTGACTGATCTGCCGGTGGAGCCCTGACAGGAAGCCTGTGTCGTTGCTTTCTGGCTCCTAGCCCGACCCCTGCTGGGCACAGCCTGCTGTGGCTCACCACGCAGCATGGTGACCCTGGGACTGAATTCAAGCAGGTGGCCCCAGAGGGAAACTGTGCCTTTCATATCCTTCCCAGAGGTGGCCTGCCACTTCCCAAACCACAGAGCCCTATAATAAAAGAGTGAGAGGTGATATTAGGGAGCATCCAACCACTCAAAGAGGTCCGTAACTTGCCCAAGGTTACAGAGCCATGACCGGCCCGCCGTGCCCACACCACGCACCTTTCAGCAGTGCCTCGCTCCCCACCTACAGGCTAGCCACTCCACAAGCCCTCACGTGGCAACCAGAGCTCCTGGCTTCAGCTCATCCCACCTTCTATCTCCTACCCTGTCCCGGCAAAGCCAATAAGTCTTTCAGATCTCGTTTTTGTCAGTTATAAAATGAGAATGAAATTATCAGCAGGAAATAATACTTCCATGCAAAGAACGCGCCTGGTAGAGTCGATAATAGTATCTGTAATGTTTACTATCGTTAATGTTACTGTTCATGGAGTCTGCCTTCTCCCATGGAGGGAACTGCTCTGTCTCTTCAGGGTTACCATGGCAAAGCTACCTTCTTAACAAATAGGGTCAGTGAAGCAGGGGTGGGTGGGTTGGAGGAGGACAGGATTAGGAAGTTGCTGCATCCTTTTGTCTTAGTCTCCCAAGAGCCTGACCTGGAATCCCCCTTTCCTTCAATGTGTCTGGAGTCTGCCTGATATGCAGATTCAAGGACTATGCCACCCCCTCTAAGCAGACAGACAGACCATCAGAAAATTAGCGAGGAAGAGTGAAGGTCCCTGTGCTAGAAGACCCTGTAACAGATTGGAGCAAGGCAGAAAAAGAAAAAAATCTAGTTCCACCCAGATCAGTTCCTGGCTCTCTATGGCCCTCAGTTTCCTCATCTGAGAGTGGGTACATTTCAACAGAGGTCCTCCTGCTTGCCCATCTGGTTCCCACGCGTTCCAGTGGGGAGCTGGAGGTGTTGGAGGGAGCGGAGGCGAGGATAGGCCAGAAATAGCAGACACACAACTGGCCACAGTGGGGACAGGACAAACACAATAAGTATTTTCAAAGGAAAACATAAACAAGCACAGATGAATGTAATGTGGATCACCACTATAAACAGCTTTCAGCTGGCAGCACAAACCATGGGTCTGCGAGTCGATTTTATAATAATTTTCAAAAACTGAAAATCATTTCCCCATGGCCAGCCGGTAGCCAGGGGAGAGCTAACAGAGGCCATGATCTTGCCAGTCTAGGCAAACCTCTGCAGAGGACCCGGGGCAGACAGCTCCTCTCCCACCCTGCATCCTGGCCTTGGGCTCAGGAAATTGACATGTGTCTGCAACAGGCCAGGCGCTGCCTGCCTGCTATTCCCCACCGGCGTTCCCACACTGCCCTGCTCAGAGAGATTTGGAAATTTGCCTAAGACACTACAGAAATAAATGTCAGCCCCAGAACTCACCCCCTTCCCAGCCAGGCCTGTATGCGTATGGTATGTGTATGGTATGGTACGATATCTTTTCTGAGAGCCATCCCTCCCATGGAGACTCTTGTGATTTCTTCTGTGTGAATCTGGTGTAGGGTAGAGCATGGGTGCCAGGGTGAATGCAGGGCAGTGGGACTATTACACAGAGCGCTTTGCCCAAAGTGGAATTAGCTCAAGCCTTTTTGTGTGTGCTCACAGGACTCGTGAAGGGCCTTGCTAAAGGTTACACAGTTAGCATCAGAGCTGGGCTTGGAGCCCTGTTTTCTGACCCTCCGATAGCCTCTGGTCCTCTGAGAGCCACATGACAAATGCCTGTCGTGGCAGCACAGTGAGCAGTTGAGCACCCAGCTGCCGCCGCTGCCACCTCCCAGGCCACGCATGCTCTCTCGATGTTGAGAAACTGCCTGTGCTTGGACAGCTGCCAGGGGTCTCCAGAGACCTGCCCCTCACCTGAAGCTTCCCAGGCCCTGGCAACTGCCACAAGCCAATTCTTCACTTCCTTGTTTGCTAGTGTGCCTTAGCTGTGCCTGAGAGGGCAGGATGCCTTCTGGTCTGGTGGCCCCTCTCTGGTGGGGCCAAGCCAAGGCTGTTTTTCCATCCTCACTCTTCACAAAAGGGGTTTCTGTTTGTTGTTTGTTTGTTGAGACAAAGTCTCCCTGTTTAGCTCTGGCTGTCCTGGACCTCACTATGTAGACCAGGCTACTGGCCTTGAACTCAGAGAGACCCAAGGAGACAAAGGGGTTTCTTACCATCCCTGTACCCACTTCTGTTTCCTTTAATAACACATCAAAGTCCCTTTAAAAGGGAATGAAAAGTAGTAGATGAGCATGGTGCCTAGGACTCCAGCTCTCTGTCTCTGTCTCTCTGTCTCCCTCCCCCACCCCATTCCCACCCATCAAGGCAGACCTCTCCCTAGGGAGTTATCGAGCATCTGGTTTCTCATCTCCATGGAGTCAGGCTTCACCTAGGGCTTCCCTAACTCAGTGCTTGTCCAGTGATGGGCTGGCCCTGGGCACTCTGATTTAAATGCAGATTCTGAATCAATTGCTTTCTCTGAAGCACAGCCTGAGAGTCTGCATTGCAACAAGCCCCAAGGGACACGGATGCTAGGGATCCATGAGCCACACTGCTTAAAATTGAATTAACTGTAAGTAATACAAAGATTCCAGAAATATACACAGACATGGAATGACACCCGTCAACCTCGTGGTTTGGAACACAACACATTTCTGGAGTCATGACAAAGGTTATCCGAATCCCACACCGGGGTCAGATCTCCTTCTCAAGTGGCATTTTGTCTTGGAGAAAGAGGCAGAAGAGGGAATGAATCATGTGTCGGAGAGGGGTGGGGGATTACCAATGAAGCAGCTCATGGGGCAAAAAAGGAAGTCTGCCGAAGTGGCAGCCCCCATGCTGAAGGAATGAGCCAGCCGGCCAGCCCTCTGCCCTCTTCTCCCGAAGGTAAATGTGCACACCAGCAGAAATTTTAATAAACAAGCAAGCGAACAAAGTTCAGAGATGTGGCTCAGTAGTCAAGCACTTGGACGCCCAAGGGTCTGGGTTTGATCCCGGAAGCAAAAGATAAAGAGGCAACAGCAAAAGTTATCCCTAAACTCGTTCTGTAGGAAAGATAGCGGAGGGACAGCAGTGGCCGCACAGCAGCTGGGGAGCTGGAGGGTTTACAGACTTGCATTTCTCCTGCTGGTGGCAGCACCCACCCCTGGGGAAGCAAAGACCCAAAGAACCCGAAAGCCTGGCTTCTGGAATACCACGCAGCGGGGCCTGCGCTTCTAAGAGACTGAGAAGCCCATAGGATGGGACCTGGCGGCTAGACACGCTTCCCTGGGGCTCAGAGAAGCTGAGCCTCACTCCACTGGGACCAGATGTGGAGCCCAGGAACCACATGCAGTAGCTGGACTGGGGATGGGGAAAGGGAGAGCACAGAAGCAGGAGACAGGGAAGTAATGAAAGGCCTACCCTGTGGGGTTACTGGCAACCAGTAGTCTGCTAGCCCTTGTTCGCTAAGAATCTCCTCCCTCCCCTCTGTACACACACAAATGCATGCACACACATACATGTGCACACAAACGCCTGAGATCTATAGAGAATTAAATACCAATGAAAAGCTGGTTTCTCCCTCCTGACCTCTGCCTGTCTTGGTCTGTGCCAGAGCTCTTAGAAAACAAAATGGCGACAGACTTCATGTGGCTGCCAAACACCCAGTTATTTCTCACAGTTTTTGGTATCTGAGAAATCCCAAAGCAAGGTGCCCAAAGATTGGGTGTTCGATAAGGAATGGTGTGTTTCCTGCTTCCTGGTTTTTAGTTGACCTCTCCCCTGCCTGCGCAACCCAAGGATTGAATGTAGGGCCTCACCCATGCAAGCAAAGTATTCTACTGAGGCACTAGCTCCTGGGATCTATTTTTACTTTAAAAAAAAAAAAAAGATTTATTTATTATGTATACAGTGTTCTGCCTGCAGCTGCTCCTGCAGGCCAGAAGAGGGCACCAGATAGCATTATAGACGGTTATGACCCACCATGTGGTTGCTGGGAATTGAAGTCAGGACCTTCAGGAAGAGCAGCCAGTGTTCTTAACCTCTGAGCCATCTCCCCAGCCCCTATTTTTACTTTTGAAACAGGGTAACCAAATTACACTGAATAGCCTTGAATTTGCTGAGCAGCCCAGGGAGACCTCAGGCCTGTAATCCTCCTTCCTCTGAGTAACTGAGGTCACAGACCTAGCCCTAGCTTCTCCACCAAAGAGAGAGGAAGACAGGCCTGTCTCTTTTTACAAGGCCACTAGTGCCTTGGACTCCATCCTCATTGCCCAAAGCCCCTCCTCCAGACGTCAACATGGTGGAGATTGGGTTTGAACATGTGGATTTGGGAGCCTGTAGCACTGCCCAATGTCCCCAAGGGCAGCGCAGCACAATCGCCTTTTAGGAGCAGCAGCTGGGGAATCCTTTCCTCAGTGAAAAGGAGCCCGGCCTCCCCTGGGCTGGGTCCAGGTAGGAAAAGCCTGAGAAGTCCTGTCCCATGGCCTCTCAAGACGCTCAGCCTCATTGCAACAATATGGTGTAAAATGCAGGCGGCCGTATATACAATACACACACACACACACACACACACACACACAAATATTTTTCTCAGCCCAGTAGGTCACCTGTGTTTGCAGACTTTAGAGGGACATTGATAACCTGGGGAATCAGTTGGAGGACAAAGCAGCATGTTAAATGAAGGCGCTTCTGTTGCTGTGGCACACACCATGATCAAAAGCAGCCTGGTGAGGAAAGGTTATTTGGCCTTCAGATCTGTCGCCGAGCGAAGCCACAGGCAGGAACCCAAGGCAGGAACCTGGAGCCGGGAGCTGAAACAGAGACCATGCCGGAGGGCTGCTTACTGGCTTGCATCTCCTGGTTTGCACAGTTAGCTCTCCTTACACACCCCAGGATCAGCTGCCTAGGAGTGGCAGCTAGGCCTGCCCATGTCAATCATTAATCAAGAAAATGCCCCGCAGACATGGTTGTGGGCAATCTGATGGAGACATTTTCTCAACTAAGGTTCCTGATCCAAGATAACTCCAGATTGCATGGAGTTGGCCCGCCCCACCCCCAAGAAAAAACCTGCAGGACAGACGGCCATGAAGAAAAAAAATTTCCCCTTCATATCCCTGCCAGGCTATGACAAGGGAAAGGACCAGACTTGCTCTGAGTAGATCCGTGGGGTTGACCACACACCAGCAGAAAGAAGCTTGTGGAAATTAGAGAAAGATAGCTTCTGTGCCTCAAGAGGTGGTGAGCTCCCACCCCAAGGAGCATGGAAGACATTAGCTGTGCATGTGGTAAAAGCTCCGCCACCCACACGCACACACTCGCCCCACCCGACCCTATCCCCATCCCCTGCCACTGCCGCCACCACCACAACCACCACCACCACGCATCCGGCAGGCTTCAGTCAGGGAAACAGAACCAACAGAAGGTACAGATGAAGCATGAACAGGCAAGGACCTACCTCACAGGGCGAAACGGTGGGCTGGTAAGGCTGAATCTACAGGGCATGGCATCACAAAAGTCAGGCTGGAAGTGCCCCCAGTGTGTGATTGCTCCTTTCATGGATGGAGAGATGTCCCATGTTCGGGGACAAATGCCTTCTTCAGCTAATCCAGAAGGTCTTTCTGGTGGTTGAGTCAGACCTGGGCAGGCTACCTGGGAGAAGAGATAGTCCTCCGTCATAACCTAGAGCTAGCCTGTGCTCCTTTAACTCAAAGTCAACTGATTATGTTGGACTGCAAATGTGAGCTGAAATCACATTTACCTTCCTAGCAGTCCCTAGGCCGGCGCTCGAAGAACTGGGGGCTTTGGCTCTAGGACCATCACACTGCACATGTGTTAGACTAGTAGATGCGATGATGACCCGCTTTTAAGTTTCATCCCTACCCAGAGATGCTTTGAGTCTTTGTTCCCCTGGGAACATTTGGGCAGCCAGAGTGGAATTAGAGACCCCTTCCAAATAAAACTGGCTCACCGGCTTTGGCTTTCCCTCTTTGGTGTATTAAAAGCCACTGACATCTCCTGAGGTTATATGCCAGGCTACATACGAAATCCCACAGGAGCAGACAGCTTTTGCAGATGCTTCCTCAAGGAGCTGGGGTCTCTTAGAGTTCTGGGAAGTCCAAGTTGACTGGTACGTGTGCTGACTCCAAAGACAGTCCCTCAGATGGGCCTGGGGTCTCCAGGGGTGCAGGGATGGTAAATGCTGAGTGGGGCTTTGGGGTTGCGGACTGACAGTGTGACCTTCAGAGAGCAAGGTGAGGGGGGGGTGTCCAGGAACAGGTCACCCAAGGCTCTGGAGCGGCGGTCCTCAACCTCCCTAATGCTGAGGCCCTTTACTACAGTGTCTCATGTGCTGATCCCCAACCATAAGAGTATTTTCATTGCTACTTCATAACTGTAGTTTCGCTACTCTCACGAATTGTAACGCAAATAGCCGTGTCTTCCAATGGTCTTAGGGAAGCCCTGTGAAAGGGTCACTTGAAAGCCCCTCAGGAGTCTCGACCCCCAGGTTGAGAACCACTGCTCTAGAGGCCGATGGGTGGCTTTGATTTGACAAGCCGTGCCGGTGAGGGATGGCTAACTGGTGGCTTTGGCCTGTGTTCTGACCAGTGGGTGCCTAGTTAAACCTCTCACCCAGCTAAACCTGTGGGTGAGAGTTCAAGCCCTTCAGTTCAGCCTGCTTACCCAGCAGCCCTCAGCCAGTCTCTGGCCAGCACTGCGTGCACCCCCTCCTCTTGCACAGTCTTTCTTCTCAACCAAAAGTCCACTCTGGAGGTCAGGCCAGAAGTCCACGGGGATGCACCGAGCTGCAGGGCCTGATGTCATCCAACACGGTACAGGAGTTTCCTGCAGGGTCCCAGAGTCCTGCTCCAAGCCTCCCCTTCCTCTCCTGTATGTCGTTCCCTCATCCACATTCCTTGACCCCGGGCATTCCCTGCTTGACTTCAGCTGTGAGTTCTGAAGCTCGCCGTGGGCTCGATGACCTTTTTCATCAATCTGCAGGCTCTCTCCTGGCCGTGGCTCCAATTCTGAAATGGCCACCTCAGACCCATCTGCAAAGTCACATTTCAGTCTGTGGGTCGCAGGATCATCAGGGCTCTTTCTTCAGACCTGTAAACTGTCAAGCCCCATGGGACAGCCTGGAGAGAGAGAGACATCAGGTTCCCAGATGGAGACAGCCTTCTCCTTCAGAAAAAGCCTAGTCTCCTTGCCCTTTCAGGGAGGCTCTCCAGGGTATGGGTGTTGACAAGAGCGTTTCAGGCAAGAACCGTCCCGCTATCCATGCAACAGACAGTTCTGCTTTTGGATGTTCCATAGAGCTCTAAGAGCTGAGGGCCCTCAAGCTCTCTCCCAGAGCTTGCCTCCATTTCCGTAGCCTGAATGGGGTGCTCTGTATATGCCACCTCACCCAGACCTCACAATTGCCCCAGAAGGAGGTGCTTCTAACTTTATTTTACAGACAAGGTCCTGAGGCCTGGGAAGGGAACATACCCTTGGTTGGAACATTGCCCTGGTTGTCAAGCGGCAGACAGGGCCGGGTTCTACATGTGCAGGACTCCATCACAACCAAGCCTCACATCAGCCCAAGCTGCGGGCACCTTTATCCTACTTTACCAGCAGAAAGGCTGGACTTGACTCCGTAGTGAGTGATGGCAGGGCCAGCAGACCTCCCAACCTTGACCTGACCCCTTCTCCCAGGATACAAGTGTCCTGTGCCCTAGGCCACAGCTGGGGTTGGGTCATTCCCACAGAAATGTGGACCTCACACAGACACATGTTGGTCTATGGAAGACAATGAACAGTGTTGTGGGAGGCCGTCTCAGACATGCATTTGTAAAGGCCATCCCACTGAACAGGGGACGGTTAATTGACACTCCTTAAAAGGAGCCACTGAACAAGAGTGCTGAGGGTGACTTGGGCAACGTTCTTGCCCCCCTGTGAGAAGAAGACAGGTACAATGTAGGAAGGCTACCCCAGTTCTTGGGGCCAGAGCTGTGGTATGAGCCCATATCCTGAGAGTTCATTCCTATTTTGTTCATGTGGCCTTATTATGGTCTCTGCCATATTGTGGCCTGAACCTAGAACCACCTGTGGCCAGTCTGGTAGTCTACCACTGAACTCTGTACTGCTTGGCCATGTTTTTGCTTTACCTAAACTTGAGGTTTGATTTTATTTTCAGACAGGGTCTCAATAGACAGCCCTGGCTAGCCTTGATCTCACTCTGTAGTTCAGATGGGCTTTGAAGTCAAAATCCCCCTACCCCATACTCCTAAGTATCTGGAATCACAGGCCCGCCACCTGGCTAGGTGAGGCTAGGTTTTGATTTTGTTTTGTTTTTTGAGACAGGGTTTCTCTTTGTAGCCTTGGCTGTCCTGGACTCACTTTGCAGACCAGGCTGGCCTCGAACTCATAGAGATCCACCTGCCTCTGCCTCCCCGAGTGCTGGAATTAAAGGCGTGTACCACCATGTCTGGCTGAGGCTTGTGTTTTAAGACTCCCAGGTAATGGGAGTCTGTAGCTGGAAAGAGTAGAGACTTTCTTAGGGACAGCATTCTGTCCCTGGGCAGCTGGGCGCTCCCGCCAGCCACAGAAGTTAGTTTGCTTTCTTGGTTTCCTTAGCATCTAAGAAACACTGAAGTGTAGCCAAGGAGAAACCTTGTGAGCTCTAAGGCAATACTTGTAGGGTGAGTCGAGTGGCAGAGTGGGCAGGAGTTGTTGGATGTGTGTTGCACACACACACGCACACACACGTTCAACTTCCCCTGCGTTAGAACAGACTAAGCAATCTCAGAGGGCTGGGGACAGCCTGTGCCTCTCCCTCCTTCTCAGTTATTGCTCTTAGCCTGACCTTCAAACAAGCCCAGGGGTAGGGGGGTGGAGGTGGTCAGCACAGCCCAGGCCCCACCAACAGAGAACAAACGGCTGACCCTCTAAGTCATGGACTTTCCACTGCCAGGATCAGAGGAAGCCCAGGGCTCGAGAGCAGGAGTCCCTCTCCCGGGCCTCCTTCAGGCCAGGCCAGAGAGAATGTATCTAGAACGTGGGTGCAGGGATCCTTCCCTCTGCTCGATGCCCTCAGAGTCCCACACATTCATTTTCCTGCTGTCTTCTTGTCCCCACAGGGTTACTCAGTGGGCCCACAGGCAGGCATGCCTCCTCTGTGAACTGGGGGGAAGAATTTAGCTTTGGGCAGCTGAGGAAATTAGAGGCGCAGGGGATGATAAGGTCATCTCAAATGACAGAGGGGACCTTGAGAGTGAGAGTGGTCCCTCCACTGTGCCTGTTTCTTGGTGGCTGTAAGACTTGAAGCAAGTCTCACGTGACCCTGGCTTTGCCTGTGAAGTCTAAGGCTGGGAGAAGTTCAAGAGTCTTAACAGTTCAGTCAGTCTCTGCTGGACCTACCTGGCCTCCCTTCCCAGCATCCTCCAGGGAAGCACACTGCCCAGGATTAAGCTCTTGTCCCCACTTCACCCCATAGTGCCCAGGCCCCGGAAGGACTTCCTCTCTAGCCAGTCCCAAGAAAAGAGTTCGACACAGGACCTCCAAGTCACCCCTTTCTGGAAAGAGAATTATTCTAGCTGTGGCCAGTGTCCAGCTTATCAGCAGAGAGAGGCCACTGCCCCAGCCCATGGGACCACTGGAATGCAGAAGCCTCCCACCGGAAAGGGAAGGGGAGGTGCTCTAGGCTGTCAGCTCCTCCAGGGGCCTCAACAGCCTGGTGCCAGGAGCCTGCTGACCCCTGTCAGTGCCTTCTGACCCGGTGGCCAGGGGGAAAGCTGCAGAGTCTTCTCAGCCACAGACACCCCAGGGTGTGAACAGATGACCAGTCCTGCCATCCAGATGATGGGATGACTCCAAAGCCTCCAAGGCCCTGGAAGCTGACATTTTGCTGACGGGCCAATCTTCACAGCTCCACCCAGAGACCCCAGTCCCTTGAGCCCTCCCAGTGGTTTATGGTGTCAGAAAGCTTGTGAAGAGGTGCAAGGACCTGTGGAGTCTATCCTAACACTCATTCCATCTCGTGCTGAGATAGGGACGGGAGTGGCTGGCTTGGCTTTATTAAGGCATAGAGGCTCAGATGGGCTAGGCAGAGCATCCTAGGAATCCCTGGGGTCCTTCAGATTCTCTGCACACTAGTAATTCCACCCAACCTTCCCCTCCTCCGGATGAGATAAGGTAGAGCTGAAGAACAGGAGGGGGTGGGATGGACAAAGCCAGGCATCCTGACTTTCTTCACTCATCCCACATTCCACACGGTCATTTCTCCATCCACCTGGTTATTGCAAACATCATCTACACATCCGGGACTGTCCTGGACCCCAGAGACTGGCCACAGGAAAAAGCAGCCCCCGATCTCCTGGGTATTTTAGGGGAAGCAGAACCTAGAAACTAAATGTTGTTGTAATGAAGAAGCCTCATCTTGGCCTGGAGAGATGGTTCATCAGGGAAAGGTGATTGCCACAAAGCCTGATGACCCAGCTCCATGACAGAAGGGGAGTATCGACTCCCACAGGTTGTTCTTTGACCTCCACACGTGAAACAGGGCACACACGACTGTGCACACATGGTCGAAAGTTGCAAACACACACACACACACACACACACACACACACACACACTATACATACGTGTGTAAAAAATAAATACTTAAAAAATTAAAACCGTACAGAATCATTCCGTCCAAGTTGGGCCAGCTATAGTGTATAGCTCACGAGGAAGAGCTGTGACTGGACCAGGGACTATCAGGGGAGGTGATGCTTACTGCCCCATTTAGGGCTGTTTGGGAAGCAGTGTAGATGGGACTTAGGATGGGGAAAGATGTCTTCATAGGGGAAAGAGATAAGCTTGTGGGAATTAGAGGGAAATAGAACAAACAGGCCTGGTCCTGGGTCTTTGACTTGAGTAACGGGTGGAGGCTGATCACTTCTCAGATTTAAAAAAAAAAAAAAAATGAAGCTGGAGAGTCACAGGTTTTTGAAAGAGACTCAAGGCTGCAGTTGGAGACATCCTGATTAATCTTTCAACAAACCTGTGAAGGCAAGCCTGCCACTAACGGAGAAATCAAAGCCAGGCTAGAAACTCAGGAAATAGAAATAATACTGAAAGCCAGGTGCTGCATGAGAGCAACTAGAAACAGCCTTCCTGCAAGAGAGGGAGATCAAGCAAGAAAGGCCAGAGGGCGGAGGGTGCTGGCGCAGATTCCTGGAATCTTCCAGCAGCGGGAGGTGGAATCAGGCTTGAGAGGTGGAGGCCAGCCTGGGCTACAGAAAGAAACACTATCGTGGAATCCCACAGGCTGGGGGTGTGGCTTACTGATAAAGGGCTTGCCCACGGTGGATAAGGCCCTGACTGTGAGATGGAGGAAGGGAAGGAGGAATGAGCTTCAGAACAGCGCTTTCCCAAAGGCAAGAGGAGCATTGCAAGAGCGGGAGCACAGTCAATCCTGCCCACAGATGCTGGGAGACCGCAGGAGACCACAAAGGGAGAGCCGGTGGACTTGTCACCATCATGGTCAAAGGGACAATGATCATGAAGTGTCATGTTCTACAGGTCCTTCCAGGAGCAAAAAAAAAAAAAAAAAGGAAGGCCTTGGGGGTGGATGATATTCTGTGCTTGTAGATCCTGAATTGGAAATGTGAAACACATTTGAAGAGAAGCAGGAGTGGGGCAGGGTGAAAGAGAATGGCAGCCCCTCCTGTTTGCAGGCCAAAGCTTTGCAAACCTCCTGCAGAGGCCAGGGGTAGTGGCCGTTTGGTTCATTATGGTTTGTTATGCAAATGATGTCAAGGCCCAACAAGTTTATGGCTTGGGACACCCAGCCATGGCTGGCAGCTCAGTTTTTCCTACATAGCTCCCTCCCTTACAACCCTGCCAGCTCTGTGCCCTCCCATCTCCCCACCATCCCTGTCCTTTGACCTCTCCTGTCAGCTCCCAGCAGCCTCTGCCCCCCTCCTCTGAGAAAGCTGTTTTTTTTTCCCTCTTTGATGCTTGCATGCCTGTCATCTTTGATCAGATGCATCTTCAACTGGGCCCCATATCTTTCCCTCACAGTCACTGGACCCTATCCACAAGTTGTCAGGGATGGTGTGGGGAAGAGTATCCAAGATCCTTAGGGAATATCAACCTGCAGAAGTGTGGTCCTGCCTTGACCACCTACTGAGACAGAGAGAGCCTGGGATTTAGTCCAACCCCACCCAGCACTGGACACCAAGGGTGTCTCTGGGAGCAATCAGCAATGCACACCCAGCAGGACCCTCTACTCTTTCCTGAGTGGAAAATGAAACAGTTGATAAGTGGTTATCACAAGTCCTAAATCAGGAGTCACTAGTATCGCCAGCCTCCTGTCTACCACTCTCAGAGAAGGAAGGGATTCAGGACATCAGAAGCTCTTCCCAGGTCTTAGGTGTTACCCAAAGACAATGTGAAAGGAAGGGAGAAATCCTGGCCACAGCTAGGACTGCCATTGCCCCAACCCTGAGTGCCAGGATTGGGCCCAGCCTCACTGCTTCTCTGATCTCTGAAATGACGGACATTATCCGGAGTACCCTGAAAGGGACCCATGCCTGACCCTCCAGGATTCTGTGGCCCTCGTCTCCCCCATGCTGCTTTGGAAAGGCCTCTCCCTGGTTCACAAACCAGAAGATGTGAGCAGAGAGGACACAGCGCCCAGACACCACAGAGCCCAGCTCACTCCCTGCAGCCCTGACAGGGGGCTGCGGTAGTAATTAGCTGCTCACACATCCCCAGGGCTATTTTTAAGCCTCGTTCTTCCCGGGTTTATTTTTAAAGCAACATTGGCACGTGGCTGGCCGGCTGCCCTTCCCAGGTGCCCGTGCCAATTTGGGCCAGGAATGGAGCCGGGCAAGATGAGACCCCTTCCCCTAGAGTCTCCACTGAGAGCTAGAGTTACCGGAGTCCTCATTGGATGATTTCTGTTATACCAAAACCTAGACGCCAGCCTAGGGCAGCAGCAGGCAGGCAAGCACCCAACCCCGGGAAGTTTCCACGCCAGGCACAGTGTGACCTTGACCAAGCCGAATTGCCACCAGAGCTCAGCCTCCTCGGTTCGCAGTGGGATGAGCGATAGTGACACCCGTCTCACTTGCTGTCAAAGCACTCCAGAGTGAGCCACAAGCAAACAAGGGACGTGGTGACTAACTCCCACGTGGGCAGGATGCCCCCCACCCTCCCGCCAGAGTGCTCTGGGTCCTTTCTCCCGGGAGGAGCATGCTCCTGGTCACCTCGCACCCAGCTGCTCAGAGACCTTTCTTCTCATTTCCCGTTGTCAGACACTTGCAGACAGTGTAAGGGAGGGTCCAGCTCCACCATATACTTGCTGTGTGACCTTGAGCGAGTACTTTAACCTCTCTGTGGCTTAGCAGCTACATCTTTAAACGGGGATAATAATAGTCCCTACTGAATAGGATTGCTGGAAGATTAAATGAGGAACATATATCAGCTTCCTCAGAGCAGTCCCTGGCACGTAGTAAGCGCTGTATAAATGTTAGCTAGTATTGTTTTGAACTGGGGAGGAGGAATGATGACAGAAGCATTTAATCATTTGAATAAAGTCAAGTGCAGAGAAAGTCAGCTTGCCTGGATTCTACCCTGGGACTCCGGAGAGGAAAGGAAGGAACCAGAGAGCACTGTGAGCAGCAGCTGGAAAGGGCTTGGTCCTGGGCGAGGCCACCTGGTCCTAGGGAGGCTGCCTGAGTTGTAGTTCTTGGCACCATAGTTAGCAAGTTCAGAACACACAGGTATAACCAGACTGCGTGACTAGCCCACACGAGCCAGGAAGTCACTCCTGTTAGATGCTGGTAGGCCCAATTCATCTGTTCTGGGTCATGAACAAGGTGTAGATGGATGGTCAGGAAGACGGGTGGCTAGTGGAGGTCATTGGGAAGGCCAAGAAGGCAGGGGTCAGAGAGAGTGGTTAGCCTGGGTGAGTCGGACTGGGATTGAGTGTCTGCCTCTGGACTCTTTGTGAAAGGCAGTGTCTCCAAACAGGGACCGAGAAGGAACAGCCAGGGCCCTGTAATCCCGTTCTTCACGGGAGCATATCCAATGGGGCACAGGGGTGAGTGGAGCGTGCTTCCATAGACTGGAGCCTCTCAGCAGAGCCTGTGTCCCTTGGACTGGAGGAGGGGACTCAGAGGAAGAAGAAGCCCCAACCCCTCACGGCCTTCAAGTAGAGGTAACGCGGACAGGAACGGCAGCAGTTCCACAAAAGACCCCTCCCTATAGCTTCAGTTTCTGCTTCCCTGAGAGTGCTCACCCTGTAGCTCATCTGGTTCTTGCACTCTGCCCTGAATAGAGGATAGAGCCACAGTTAGAGGCCACATAAAGGCAGGCAATGTGCTGCAGCGTGTATGTGTGCACCCGTGGGGGGGGGAGGGGCATGTGTGTGATGAGAGCACCAGCATACACACACACACACACACACACACACACACACACACACACACACA
>NW_026585644.1:33786740-33814999 GCF_907164565.1 Psammomys obesus
ACACACACACACACACACACACACACACACACACACACACACACACACATCCGAGTGTGTACCACCTGCAGGTACTGCATGCATGAGTGAATGTTGAGGGTGAGGCTCGCACATCTGCAAACTGGGCTCAGGGGAAAGAGGCTTCCAGCAGCTGCTACAGGCCGAAGTCCCTGTTGCCTAGAGTCCCTCTTCTCCCAGGCGCAACGCCAGCCTCCACGATCTGAGCTCCTGAGCCCTGGGGAGGGTGCCGAGCCTAAGAAAAGCCTCCCTTCACAGCTCCTGGCATCTGCTCCCGAATTCCCTGCCAGCCCAGTGCTGCCTGGGCCACTAGCCATGACCAGGAAGGAAAGTAAAGAGCAGGTGATAGGGAAAGGGTGCTCCAAGGCCTCTCCCTGCACCCAGGCCATCCATCAAGACTGGCCTCCACGCATCTGCTGGGATTCTGCCATAGACACTGGGTGCAGTGGGCCAGCCTGAGAAAGAAGGGCCTGCTTCCACCCACACTGCAACGCCTGGCAGAGAGAGTGGGGAGAGCAGAAGGTGCCCTTCTATCAGCTAAGGGACAGGAAAGGTGTGCCGGGGGAAGGAGCTCCGGATCTAATCTGGGAGGACAGAGGCTATCCAGGAGGGAACTCCAGGCTGCAGCCACACTTCGAGCAAATAGTCCGGGAAGAGCAGTGCTCCAAGGTAAAGCCGGCAGGAAACCCTTGGTACAGACTAGCTCAGAGTTTTATGAGATTCAGGAAGTAGCAGGTCCTAGATTTACAGCCTGTGTACTGAACCTGGACCCTTTCACTGTACTGTGTAAATTCAAGGGATAAAGAAGATTTCTGAGTGGGGAGTGGCAACTCAGAGCTGTGCTGAGGAGAAAAAAGAAACAGGCATATTAATAACATCTCCTATGTCTTAAGATTCTCCAACACACACGGGCCAGGCCTTGAACTAGATGTTTTCCACACAGCCTTTCAAACCCCAGTGTCACTCAGTCACCTCGTCAGATTGGACCAAAGATGCAGTGTGTGTAGTAGGAGTTCTCGTTGGGGAGAAACTGCCCCTGTCCCCAGCGGTGGGGTGGGTACTGCCCCGTCCCTGGGGTCTCACGGGGCTACAGAGCAGTGGGACTAGCATGTTCCCACTGTAGAGTGCTTCATACACCCTATACGACCCTCCAGAAGTCTGGCCCAGCCTTTCTGTTGTGTTCACCACACAGGGCACCCTGGATGAAGTGTGCAGGGCTGGGCCTCCCATCTGCAGGGCCTGAAACTTAGCCAGTGCCTCTTTGGAGGAGGGCAGAGGACTTCTGCAAAGAAGCACTAGCTTTTAGCCAAGGTCAGAGGCCAGCAGCCAGAGCCAGGCTCCTCCCTCCCTCCAGTCTCCAGGCTGAGTTACCCCTGTCTTTTATTTGTTCAGCCAGGCTCTGGCTTCTGTGCCCCTACTTCTGACTTGCTTATGATTTTGCCTCACATGGCATCAGCTTGGATTCAAATCTTCATTACCCTGCAGCCCAGCTCCCCAAAGTTTACCCAGCATCTCCCCAATCCAGCTGTTGAGGGAGCCCAAGCCTTAACAATAGTTCATATAGAAAATGTGTGTCCTCTTGGATTTTGCGCCCCGCCCTGCTTCCTTCCATTCACTGTGCCCTGGTCCACGATTACATTAAAAAAGAGAGTCTGCTTAGACGCTTCCTAAACTGGGGCTGTTGCAAGAAGGACCATTCCAAAGAGGTAGGAAAGGGCAGAAGCCTCACCAAGTCCTCCACAGATGGCCTCCTCTGGCCCTGGCACCTGCCCTCCACCTCCTGCCCTCACATCCAGCTCCGTCTGCCTCAGGGCCATCCTGAAACCTCTCAGGGTTTCCTTGGAGAACTTCCAGGGGCTGCTCTCTGGAAGGAAGGGTCTGGTGGCCTCCAAGTTGTGGGTTCCTCAGAGGCAGAGAGCAGGGACCAGGCTGAGGAGAGAAAAGCTTTGAAAAGGACAAGCTCTTCCAGCATCATGTGATTTGAGCATCTATGGCTCACACAGGTACTAGGGCTGTCAGACCTGGGTGTCTCAATTATTGGACTCTTCTGTAAGGGGCTTACTATCAAAGGTCTCCTGGACAGGATAAAGGCATTCCATTGATGAGGTAAATGGCCCAGGGGGCCAGGCTGGGTGGCCAAAGCACTTGAACTTTGAAGACCCCCCCACAGACTTAGATTGAGTCCTAATCTTGTCTACTTTCATACACTGACCTCTTTGAGCCTTCCATAGTTTTCTCATCAAAACAGAACTGGTACTGGCCAGAGGGTCATGGTGAGGAGGAGAGATTCTGACAAAGGGTACCTGCTTTCCCTGGCACTGAGAGCAGAAAAGCCCGGAGTTTTAGTTTCATTTTGGTTGCCCCGGAAACACACACACACACACACACACACACACACACACACACACACACAATTTAAGGGACAAAGAATTTATTTTAGGTCACTGTTTCAGGTTCCAATCCATCATTTCAGGGACATCACACCCACAGTCGAGAGCAGAGAGAAATGCATGCATGCATGCTTGCTTGGTGCTTGGCCCATTCTCTACATTTATATAGTTTGGGCTTAAGCCCAGGGAATGGTGCCACCCACAATGGGTGAGTCCTCCTAGCTCGATCAAAGGAATCAAGATAATCCTTGCAAAGACATACCCAAAAGGCAGCCTGATGTAGACAATCCCTCAGTTAGACTGTCTTCCCAGGTGATTCTGTATTGTGTCATGCTGACAATCAAAATGTGCCACCACCCTAGGCTGTGTTCTGGCCAGTGGGCTTCCTTCTTCCTTTTTTCCTGCATCCCACCCTTCTGCATTCCCAGCTGCAACCCCAAACTCAGCCACACAGAGGGGAGGGCAGGAAGCAGAATTCGGGCCATGCCTGCGCCCTAACCACCTCTCCAAGGCCTTAAGTGTTCAGGGCCATACTGTGCTAGTGGCCCACAGGCCTCCCAGAAGACAGTGTGCTTTGATACCTCCATCAGTGGGGTCTTTCAGAGGCCCTCTGTGGTAGGCTCCTGTCCTGTTCCCTGTCTTCCTGTTCCCTGCTTCCGATAGCTATCGTGTTTGCCCTTCTGAATGAGGATTGAGCATCTTCCCTAGGGTCTTCCTTGTTGTTTAGCTTCTTTAAGAGTATAGATTTTAGTATGTTTATCCTGGATTATATGTCTAATAACCACTTATAAGTGAGTATATACCATGAGAGGCCGAGACTTATGGCCAAACTTTCAACAGAATGCATGGAATTTTATGAAAGAAGGGGGAGATAGAAAGACATGGAGGAGACAGGAACTCCAAAAGGCAACTAACAAAGCCCAAAAAATTGGGCTCTGCAGAGACTGATACCCCAACAAAGGATCATGAATGAAGAGGACCTAAAACCCCTACTCAGATATAGCCCATAGACTCATTCTCCAAGTGTGTTCCCTAGTAAGAGGAACAGGGGTTTTCTCCGGCATGAACTCAGTAACTGGCTCTCTGATCATCTCCCCCTGGGGGTACAGCCTTGCCAGGCCACAAAGGAAGACAATGCAGCCAGTCCTGATGAGACCTGATAGGCTAGGGTCAGATAAAAGGGGAGGAGGACCTCACCTGTTAATAGGCTAGGGAAGAGGCATAGGGGGAGAAGACGGAGAGAGGGTGTGATTGGGAGGAGACAAGGGAGGGGGCCACAGCCGGGATACAAAGTGAATAAATTGTAATAAATAATAACAATTAATTTAAAATGCAGAAAAAAGACCAGTGGTGTTAAATAAAAGCACCTTTACTCATAGGAGCATTGCTTGCGGTTAGGGGTGACCACGCCAGCCACAGTCACTAAGAAAGGCCAAGTGCACCCTTAGAGACTGAGAGCAGGAGGGGGCTTCTTAAAGAAGGTAATGTGGGAAAAGTGGGACACACTACACAAACACAAGAGAGCCGCCTTCGTGGACATCCTGTTCACCCGAAACTGTTCTACAATTAAGTTTGTTAATGGTGAGAAGCAAAATAACAAGAAAGGAAGAGTGGGACCAAAGAATGACCCCGGATATTGACCTTGATCCAATATAAAATGACATCTAAGACTGAAAGTTGCTATGGACATGGGCCAGATGTCCACCCCAGCTCTGGGTACTGCTTACAGGTGTCCAGAGCCACCTCCAGAGGCCACCAGAGCAGAACAGACTGCCTTCCCAGCCATTAGAGTTTTGCAAAGATGCTGAACTTTCTGCCTCCCTGTCCTGGCTTCCTGGTCCCACTTTCAGGGGATAGGTCCCCACCCCTGGCACCGACTCCCAGGGCTCCTGGCCTCCTAGGGAAGCTCTCTGCCATTCGGTTTCCTCCCACCTGCCCTCCAGCCAGTCTGTTCTCGAAAAGCACGATGACTTGGCTATTCCATTTCTGCATCCTTCCTCAGCACTTAGTCGTGTGCCTGGTACAAAGTCAGAGGTGCTCAAGGAAGGTTGGCTCAACTAATCAATTACGGCAAGCTAAGGGGACGAAGCCATGCTTGTCATACTGATTTTCCACCTGACGTTCTTGAGATTGGCAGAGCGTCACGGACTTCTGGGGTGCCTGCTTCCGGCCCAGCCTCCCCAGGTGCCCAGGCTTCCTCTGCCAGAGGTCAGTGTCTTCTTCCAGGACTGACACTGAGCTCCTCCACAATCTCAACCTGCCACCTCCTGCTCTCTGCCTCAGGCTGGTGGTGGAGTCTGGACCCATTGCCGGTGGGGGAGGCTGGAAAGGAAGGATTTTTATAGATGTAGTTACTTCCTTGTCCATCAAGTAGCTAACAAGTGGTTAGCTACTTATCCATCCCTTGATGCTACCTCTTCAGAAACAGTAGGAGAAGAGTTCATGGAAGTCCCATTCAGATGTCCCATGGACCCTGATCCTTGACCCCAGAAGCCCAGGACATCACTGATATGAGAACCAAAAAGAATAGGGTGTGGCCTGAGGAGACCTAGCTCTGTCCCTGACCTGGATGGCCTTGACAAATTATCCAGCCTAGCTATGTCTCCTTCCCTAGAGATCTTGGTCAACTAGAACTTTCTAGAACTCACAATCCATGGTGCTGTCAGCTAGGTCACCCACTCAGTGCCAGGCCTGAGTGTGTCCCTTGACTGCCATTCACCAGCTATGGTGGGGTGGCAGGAGTGTAGGTATTACGAAAATGTTCTGTGCCTCAGTTTTCCCATCTGTCAAGTGGAGATAAGCCATATCTCACAAGATTTCTGAGAAGATCAAGGTGTGTGTGTGTGTGTGTGTGTGTGTGTGTGTGTGTGCGCGCGCACCTGGAACCAAAATGCCCAATAAACATGTGGCTGGGTCCAGTGCTATTGCCAGGGCTGAGTTACTGAGAAGCACGAGTCGCCATCCAGAGGCCCCAAAACCAGACAGGCCAAAGTGAGACATGACTAGGAAGTATCTGGAGGTAAAAGAGCAAAAGGAAGGGAGAGACTGAAGGCAAGTCTGTAAAACTAGGAGTAAAAATAGAAATCTGGGTGCCTTGGGGTTCAGAAAACAGTAGGAGACATGGGACCAGCAGGACTTCCAAAATGCTCTAGACTGGCGGCTGCCTCCCCCTGACTCTGAGAAGCTGTTGTGAAGAGAGGTTATTGGGGTTGGGGGGAGGGGCACAGAGAGCTGGCATTTGGATCTGTGGCTGCCCTCCCCCACCCACTTCAAGAACTGTTACTGTGCAAAGCTGAGCCAGGCAGTATCGTTCAGATTTTCATCCTCTCCTGTGCATTTGAACAATGCTGGCTGTGGCCTGAGGTGCAGCCAGAGGCCCAGGCATTGCTTCGGGCACCCAAGAATCCCCTGAGATGGCTGCTCCTGAGACTGCTCTCTGGTTTGGGACTAGAAGTGTGGCTCCTCTGAAAGTCCAGAACCCTAGATGCTAAGTGACCTAAGGACAGCTTCTTCATAGTCCATAAAAGGCACTCGGAGCCCAGGGAGACCCAAGGTCTTGCCTGTGGCCACACAGTACAGCTGTCTATATGGCCATTAGGATGAATATAGGCCACAGGCCTCTGTCACAGCACCTGGTACAGTGGCTGAACTAAGATGGATGCCAGGGGCCTACGGTCAGTTAGCTTTCCCGGGACTCCCAGGGTGTCTGTCCTTCCATGTAGCAGTGTCCTCCAGAGCCTCACACCCCTCCCGGTCTCAGGTAGCTTACAGTTTAGCCCCTGACTGCAGGGGCATCCCCCACACTGTGTCCCTTCCTCCCCCCCCCCCGCCCTTCCTTAACCCTTGAGTTCTCTGTTTCTCTCTAGCTCAGGCCTCAACACTCGTCAGCTAGGCTATGCTGAAGAACCCCAATGAAGCCTTCTACTCCCCATCTTCCACTGCCATGCCCATGCTCCGTCTCCACACAGGGGTATGAGGAAATTCACAGTGATAGCTCTTTGGGCATTTGTCCCTTTCCTACTCAGAAGCTGCCCAGGGCTGCCCATTGCCTCCCAGGTACAATTTCTTGCTCTTGAACCCTGCAAACGTTAACCCTTACCCACAAAGACAACTCTAGCTTTGCAATCAAACTTCTTGGTGTTCTTACACCAGGAAGATTTTGCTGTTGTTAGATATAGTTATTTTTGTCATTTTGACTAGGCCCACACAGTGGTGCATGCTGGTAGTGCCAGCACTCAGGAGGCTGAGGCAGAAGGGTCACTTGAGCCTAGGTGTCCCAGGCCAGCTAGAGCAATGTGGTAAGACCCTGGCTAATAATAACATAGATTACTATTGTTATTATCATTAATGCGCTTCTGCCTATGAAGGTAATAAAGGGTTGGGAGATATAGAGCCCAGAGGACTTGCCTAGCATGTGGCTCAGCCCTCAGTACTAAAAAAAAAAAAAAAGAAGAAAAATATGTAGAACATGTAAAACTGTGTGAAAAGAAAAATTGAAGTCAATAATAAGCTCATTATTCACAGCTAAACTCTGTGTGGCTCTCCGCTACACCTCTAGCTTTTCTGCTGCGTTTATGCATACGTACTTTTTGTCCTCATAGATTTAGGATAGGACCCCACCATACAGAAAGCATGGTGCCTACTGTTGTTGACATAATGCAGTGGTTTTTCTACGTAATTAAGAGACTCCTCAGGAATAGCACTTTAATGGCTGCACAGTACTCCACCCCATAAATATACCTTAATATGTTTAACTAAAGCCTATTGGTGGCCATCTGGAGTGTTTACAATTTTTCACAATGAAAATGCTGCTATAAACATCCGCGTTCATAAATCTTTGCTCGGACCTCTGGTTATTTTCCCAGCAGAGATTCCTGGAAGTGGTACCTCAGGGTCCCCGGTAGATGCATCTCTAAGGACCTTGTTGTGTATGTGAGACTGCTCTTCTGGGAGAACCTGCTGGTCCCTTCTCACGGATGACAGTGTCACGGGGTCTTCACCTCCATCCCTCATTCTGCCCCTACCTTAAACACTCCCCAAACCGGCCACATCGCTCAACAGTGAGTGTCGTAATTACCTCCGCTTTGGGGAAAACACTGAACCTTAAAGTGTTCCTCTGAAGGGATTCATCTGATTTACTTCAAGTGGAAGGTGTCGTGAGATCAAGGACCTTGGTTTGATCATCTGGTCTACGTCTCCTGGCCACATTCTCCAGTCTTGAGTGTAGCCCAACAGTAAGCTACCCTTGAATCGGAGGGCACTGTTAATCTTGCCTTTACTGTTCCTTGTCCCTGTGGAGTGAACAAGGCTGCTCCTCTCTGCAGCATTGGGGAAGGCTGAGAGGGTAAGCCAGGATATTCTAGTCCTCACTCTGTCAGAGACTTGCGGTGTGGATCTGGTCCTCTGCCTCCCTCTAGGCCTTAGTTTACTCCTCTGTAAAATGGGCATGTTGAAACCACCTAATGTCCCACACTGCAGCATGGGCCCCTCTTAAAGCCCTTGCTTGAAGCCTTTGCTCTAGACATATGAGGCCCCTGCACAAAGGCGGCCTAAGGGGGTGGGGGGTAGGGATGGCCCAAAAGAGCTGAGCCGGAGGCAGGCCTGGCTGCAGGCCAGACTGTGTGTGCAAACACTGACCTTGGCTGCTGCAGGGATTTTCCATGACACCAGCACCCTCCCTCTCAACTCCCCCCCCCCCCGATTCCACATGGGCCTGGGAGGCTGGGGGTGGGGTGCTGGAGATCTTCTGCCTAAGAGGTCCCCAGTCAGTAACAGGGACAGACACCTGTGGGTAGGAGACAGCTCAAGAGAGGGGGCGAAAGCCAGGAAGTCAGAAAGGAGCAGGAGGAAGCCTGTTGCTACAGAGTGGGGCCAGGCGCTGAAAAGGAAGAGACCAAGATGGAGCAAAGAGGCCCTGGGAAGGGGCAGGATGGAGAGAAGAGATGGGAGCCTTGTTGAAGAACTGTTCTGGCCTGGAGGGTGACAAACCCCAGACCCAGTTCTTCATGCGCATCCCCACCCAGCTCCCTGGAGTCCTGTGGCTTTGCAGACCTAGCTTTGGGCTGAGCCAGGCCTGCAGCAGTGGGATTATTTTCAGGCCTTGAGTTGGCCTCATTTTAAAGGGGGAAGGGGTGTATAGCAAGGGCCGGGGCTACGAGTCAACAAAAGATCCTGAGATGACCACCTCTCCTTGCAATTGGGAATTTGAGGAGGCGAGTATTTGGAGGTCACCATAACAGAGTGCTCCAGAGCCTTTACCTTCTAGAACTTCGGTCTTCCAGATAGAACAGCAATTGCTGACCAGCCAGCCGCCCCCACCAGGCTCTGTGCACAACACCAAAGGGACTCACCACCACCTGAGGGCTCAGAACCCTGCAGACTCCTCTGTAGAAAGAGTGCACAAAAAGGAGGGCATGAACAAGGCAGAGGGAGAGACGTTCTGGTGCTCTGAGGAAGCCCTAGGAGCTTCGGAGGCAAGATGGTGTCTGAGTGGATCTCCCAAAGGGCCAGAGATGACCTGCGCTCTCTGCAATGTCCACTAGGCCAGCCCCCTTGCAGGGCCAGGGTACCAATGCCAAATGCCTTCCACCTCATTTCCTTTAACACACCCATTCTGATCCTGTGTCTTATCTCCACATTGCTGTTGTCCCCAGACTGTGCTCTGAGGTCCCCAAATGCCCTTTTCCAGGTACTCGAGGCTCAAGCCTGACTGCCCCTTTCCACACACAGGAAAGCAAGGCCTTCCGGTATCCCTCCTCCAACGTGCTGGAGGGGAGCCTCCCCAGAGCCCATACTGCCTTCCTGCTGCTTACCAAACCCAGGCAGCACCCGCAGGTCAGCCTCTCCTTCCATTTCCAGCATCAACCCAGTGTGCAAAGCCTTTGGGTGTCTTGACCACAGGTCACCTCATTCATCTTCCCCCCGGGGACAAACATTAGCCCTGGCCAGGGCCGTATTTACTCTAGATAAGCAAGTCTGCTAGGAGACAGGGTATAGCCAGGCACTGCCAAGGTGCTAATCTGCCCAGAGATGGGATCAGAGACCCAGAGTCAGCGGTCGACCTGGAGGAAAGACCTTAGAAGTTCCTGGTGTGACAGAGGAGTGCTTTCCAAACTGTGCTCAGATTGGAACCCTCAGTTTCGCAATAAGCAGCGTGAGAAAATGTTCTGTGATCAAATGCTTGAGAAATATAACACATTCTCCCAGCTCTGCATAGAACACAGTTAGGTATGACCCTGTGACGCTTAAGCCACGTGATGAAAAATCCTGTTTAGTCTCTGTTTTCCCCAATTTGATTGAGTCAAGCAACCGTTTCCTTATCCAACCCTTAACATACCACAGAGCTGGTATCTAAAGAAATTAACCTTAAGAAACACATAGGATGTGCATGAAATCTTAGGAGTCCAAATATATTCACATTCGCATCTCAAACCTACCAGTTCACCAAATTCCCAGAACTATATGAGGTCAAGACCTTCACTGTACCCATTTCATAGATGAGAAAGTTGAGGTTCAGAGGGTTATGGAGCCTGGCCAAGGTTAAGAGCTGTTTGGCTGCACAGCCTGTGCTCTTTCTGTTACCCTGAACAGCAGATTCCCTACCTATCTGCAACGTTTCCAACATATAAGGATAACTTGACTCAGCCTCACAGAATCAATTATCTCATGCTAATCTGAAGTTCTGATTGACAGGTGTGTTCTTAATTGATTTTGATGGGGGAATAAACTAATTAGAGTCTTAATGATCATCTGCCCGGCGCCTGTTCCGTGTAGTAAAATACTGCATTTGATCAACACTTCACAAACAGAAGCTTTGATCCTATGAGTGGGTGGGTGAACAGAGGAAACACTAAAAGACATTCAGAAAAGTGAAAAAAAAAAAAAAAAAAAGGCAGGGTGGGAACCGGGGATGGGAAGAGATGGCCCAAGACACAAAGCTAGTCATAGCCGAGCTCAGGGCGGACCCGAGCCTCCAGCTGTCCATCTCCACACTGCTCTACTCGAGCTGTGGCCAGGAGCCCACCTTGGGACCAGCTAGGCCAAGGGTAGGAGGCGGGCAGGGAGGCAGGCAGGCAGGCTAGCATACTCCCGAGGCCAGTGGGAGCAGGTGGCCAAGACCAGGCCATTACCTCGAGCAAGCAAGCGAGCAAGCGCTTACAGTTTTGCTTTGAGTAGGAGGAGCCAGACCACTGGGAGAAGAGACCAGTAAGAGGGAGGGCCCAGCCCCTCCAGCCCCCACCACTACCCCCGGGTCCTCTAGAAGCCACTGCTACAACCAATGGCTGAGTTTCCGACACCAGGAAGAAATGAGAACAGAGGCCTGAGGCTACCCTAAAATATTTATGCTAATAATTAACATTTATGTCCAGCCACAGCCTCCTCAGTTGAATTTTTTTAGAGTTTTATTACATTTATTTATCCTGTGTGTGTGCGCGCGCACGTGCATGCCTGTGTCTGTATATATGTGTGCCTATGTGTCTGCATATGTGTGTGTGCTTGCACACATGTTCTATGGTGCATGGTAGGTCAGAGGAACCTGTGGGATCTCCTTCCACCAAGCGGGTCTTAGGAAACAAACTCAGGTCATCAGGCTCGGCAACCAACGCCTTTACCCACAAAGCCATCTTGCTGGTCCTGGTGGATTCCATGCCCAGGCCCATCTCTTAGCTAAGTCACTTGCCATAGGGTGTCGCCAGCCCTGACGGAGTGACCAAGCAGAGCTCCAGCCACAGCTGAACATGTTCAGCAGTGGCCAAGATGCTGGTCTCAGAGTCAAGTTCCGAGGCTACTTTCCAGCTTAGGCCTTGACAGGTTGCTTTCCCTCCCTGCTCCTCCGTGGATTATCCGTACAACCTGAGGACTGGAGCGAATGATTACTAAAAGCCCACCTGTGATGGAGTCAGGATGGGAGATGGGGAGAGGACAAGACCGGGACAGCCTACCGAGTGCTTGGAGAGGCAGGCACTAGGGTCTATGCTCAGGATATGAGTTCTGGCTGTTTGGCCCAACAAGTACTGGGAGATGGTACCCACAAAAAAATAAGCCTCAGAGACCAGCCCATGTGTGTGTGTGTGTGTGTGTGTGTGTGTGTGTGTGTGTGTGTGTGTGCTCGTGCCCAGAGGGGCTAGTAGAGCCCCTCCCAACCAGAGACTTGAGGAAGCAGCAATGGGTAATTCTTTTTTAACTTCTCCCTTGGAAAGCCAAACTAGGCACACTGCCTCCCTGCTGCAGGGGTACAGGGTTGGCCAAACTCCCGGTGACTTCCCAGAAGTCCAGGGTCCCCTGGGACTGGCTCCACCCTAGCTGGCAGTCCTCCGAGCTAGGCACCCACGTCAGCAGGTCCTCGTGGCTCCTTTGCCCTTCCACCCAGTGACAATAAGACAGACAAAGGGATGGGCATGCTTACCCTCAGCCCCAGGATGAAAAGCTTCTGTCTCCGGGGCATCTCCCGGCAGCACCCTCCTGTTCCTGGAGCCTCATCTGGCTCCAGATAGTGCCCGAAGCTGAGGCTTCATGTGGAATACACTCCTCTCTGGGCCTCAGTTTCCTTTCCTGTCATGGCACTGGCACAAATGCAGAGTGAGGAATGCCTACTCAAAAAGACCCTCCAAGACGTCTCAACTCCAGCTGTAGAACAATCAGTCACAAGCGTGACCTTGGGGGATGCTCATGAGGGCAAAGTTAAAATGGTGTTGGAAGGGTAAGAGCTTTTGATTAGTGAGCCTGGCTCGTGGTAGAGAGTGAGGGCCAGCCTTGCCGACTGCCCCACAAAGGTCAGGCTCTGGTTCCACCCCTGGTAGGAGCCTCTGGTCAGGCCTGCATGAGTCATTCAATCTGAGAGTCACCAAGTTGGCTGTGTACTTATGGCTAAAGCTAGGCTCTGGGTACTGCCTTCCCGGGAGGAGGGGGGATCTGAGCAGGAGCAGAAGGGCGGAGGGGGAAAGTGCTGTAAGGGACGTAGAGAGATGTAGAGGGTACTTCTGGGTGCCAGGTGAGGATCCAGGAGAGTGCCTGAGGGTCATGGCCAGCAGGGAGGAGGGTCATGGCCAGCAGGGAGGAGCAGGAGAGCTGTTGTATAAGCCGTGTAGAAAGGCAAAGGATGCCAGGCAAGTGGGCACTGGGTTTTCCCGAAGAACAGCAGTCTTTAATGGAACCCAAGACAAGTTGTGCGGGGCAGACGGGTGGTACAGAAGGGTTCCTTCCTTTGGGAGGGGCTATGGATGGCTACACACACACACACACACACACACACACAGGACCCTGCATCTTCAGGTGCCTTCCCAAGGGCCCCTCACAGTGTACCCTACAGGCTCCCCAAGCATCGTCTCCTTTGCTCCGGATGCAGTTCCAACAAGTGCTTAGGGCACGGAATAGCAGCTTTAGGTCATGGCCCTGGACCCCAAGTGCACAGAAAGCAAGTGAGCCCAGAGACAGAACGAGATTTGCCCGGGGTCACACAGCCGGGGCCATAACCACGCTCTGCACTCCGTGTGGAGCTCCGCCCCAGTGTCGTATCCAGGGAGGAATGGGGGTCCA
Source organism: Psammomys obesus (assembly GCF_907164565.1). Classification (NCBI taxonomy): domain Eukaryota; kingdom Metazoa; phylum Chordata; class Mammalia; order Rodentia; family Muridae; genus Psammomys; species Psammomys obesus. The sequence goes on from NW_026585644.1 coordinate 33,799,685, forward strand.
TACCCTGTGTGACGCTGGTCTGGGGGACAGGGAAGGCTAGGAGAAGCTGCAGAGGCTGGTAGCATGCCCAGCTGTCGAGGTGAGTTGTGGTCTGGCTGCGGGGCTGAGCTGGCGTGCACAATCTGTTCTCACCCTGCTGGGGTGCAGATGGGCCAGCACCGTGGCTCAACAGCTCAACTGCATAGCCCCTGGCAGAAGAAGGGACACAGCCACTGGCTGGATGCCGCCGTGGGGGCTGGGGAGCCATTCTAAGGACAGTCCTGAAGCCTTGGCTCCCCAAACATCTGTTCCCAGACCTCCCTGAGCTTTAGAATTCAAAGGTCCTAGGCCGGCAAAGGTGGCTCCACTGGAATGCAGCTACTCCTAAGCCTGGCAACCTTTTGGAAACGTGAGAGCACTCTGCCACCTCCTCCATTGTTAATCAGCAAATTGTTGTTGGGCATTTGAGATGCACCAGGCTCTAGGCTAAGCGCATTACATACATTATCTCACTTATTCCCCCAAAGCCCTTGCTGGGATATATTAGCCCCATTTAACAGATGTGAAAACTAAGGCTCAGAAATGTTTTATATAGACGGGAGGATGTGAACTCAGATCAGAAAACACTCATAATATCCTGGGTGTAGGATATCCATAATATCCTGCAATGTAGTCATAATGTGTATTTGGGACTCCCTTAGAAGGTAGAAGTTAGAGGGGGTCATTACAGGCTCACCTGGGCAACCCCCAAGTTAATATTTAGCTTCATGTAGTTGTGGATCCTAGAATTCATAGGCGAGCCTTCTCAGAGTCACCCAAATAAAACACTGATCACTTTCAGCTAGGAGGAACCCAGGAAGACTGCCTGGAAGACACATCGTTTGGTTGAGATTTCTTAAGACCCAGAAAAGAGAACAACTTGGAAAGCCTGCTCACATTCTTTCATTCTCATAATTTGCTTAATAAAAACTGAAGTGTTTATGCTCACTGGATTGGTGGGAGAAGCAAGTGGCCAGAACAAAATATTTCATTTTCCAATAAAGAGACATGATCAAAGAGAGAAAGTCACAAAACCACTAGTGAAAAGGCCAGAACTTATACCCAAGGACGGACCCATGCAGGGTCCCTCCCCCACCAGGTGGCCAGGAAGATGTTGTTTTGAGAAGAGTTTACTCTGTAGCCTAGACTGTCTCTCCAGCTCTGCCTCGGCCTGTGGTTTCGGGCATGCACTACTCTGCCCAGCTCAGGGCAGAAATTCCATAGTCATTTGATGGTCAGCTCGGAGGAGCAGTTCTGATTCTGCCTGGCTCGCCTATGAGAGAAGCGCACACACAGATGTGGAAGGTTGGGGCAGAAGACCCCAGTCTCAGGAAGGGTGGACCCTCTCACATCTTTATTCACTCAGCCGGGGTGAGGGCACTGCTAGGCCAGCCGCCCAGGGAAACTGCACCCGTTAAACTCTGGCTGCAGCAGGGAAACCAGAAAGAAGCCATTGAGTGCCTCAGTTTCCCTCTGAATCACTGCATCAGAAGCCATTCCATCCAACCACTTGCCCCATAGCCACTGACACTGGGGCCCACAGAAGGCAGGGAGCATGGCAGAGCCCCCAGGTATTAGACAGGAAGCCTGTTCTACACACACACACACACACACACACACACACACACACACACAGTCAGCTGCCTGCCGACAAACTCCCCAGCAGAACCAGGAACCAGCCCCCCCCCCCACCAAGAGGCACAAGACACCCTTGTTTTCAAGAAAGCAGATTCAAGTTCAAACTCAAGATTGCTAAACTTCCTGGCAGTGTGACCTGAAAAGTCTCTGCCTTTTGGGAGGATCATCCCAGAGTGCTTCCGGTGTTCCAAACAAAAGGTTAGCCCAAAGCACCCGGACACCGATGAGCTCACGTGTTGAAAAGGTAGCCTCAATAGCCTGGTGAGGCGGCGTCAGACAAGGTGGTGTGCCTGTAACCCTGGCACTTGGAAGGTGGAGGCAGGAAGATCAATGTGGTGAGTTCAAAGCCAGCCTGGTCTATATTCAGAGAGGCAGAAAAAAAGAAAAAAAAAAAAAACTGGGGTGGGGAAGGGACGTGGATGGGTGGAGGCAGAGCAGGTGAAGAACCTCCAAGTGGACAGGGAAGGAAGCGGGCAGAGGAGGGCCCCCTGCCAGGCCAGCCCCACAGCTTGTGCTTTCTCTCCTCTCCCCGGATCTCTCCAGGCTATGGCCACGCGGCGCCCAGCACAGACGGGGGCAAGGTGTTCTGCATGTTCTACGCGCTGCTGGGCATCCCGCTCACGCTCGTCATGTTCCAGAGCCTGGGGGAGCGCATCAACACCTTCGTGAGGTACCTGCTGCACCGTGCCAAGAAGGGACTGGGCATGCGGCACGCCGAGGTGTCCATGGCCAACATGGTGCTCATCGGCTTCGTGTCGTGCGTCAGCACGCTGTGCGTCGGCGCCGCGGCCTTCTCCTACTACGAGCGCTGGACCTTCTTCCAGGCCTATTACTACTGCTTCATCACGCTCACCACCATCGGCTTCGGCGACTACGTGGCGCTGCAGAAGGACCAGGCGCTGCAGACGCAGCCGCAGTACGTGGCCTTCAGCTTCGTGTACATCCTCACCGGCCTCACGGTCATCGGCGCCTTCCTCAACCTCGTGGTGCTCCGATTCATGACCATGAACGCCGAGGACGAGAAGCGGGACGCGGAGCACCGCGCGCTGCTCACGCACAACGGCCAGGCAGGCGGCCTGGGCGGCCTGAGTTGCCTAAGCGGTAGCCTGGGCGACGGCCTGCGTCCCCGCGACCCGGTCCTGTGCCCGGCGGCCGCGGGCGGCGTGGGCGTGGGCGGCGGCGGCTTCCGCAACGTCTACGCCGAGGTGCTGCACTTCCAGTCCATGTGCTCGTGCCTCTGGTACAAGAGCCGCGAGAAGCTGCAGTACTCCATCCCCATGATCATCCCTCGGGACCTCTCCACCTCCGACACGTGCGTGGAGCACAGCCACTCGTCGCCGGGAGGCGGCGGCCGCTACAGCGACACGCCCTCGCACCCCTGCCTGTGCAGCGGGACGCAGCACTCGGCCATCAGCTCGGTGTCCACCGGCCTGCACAGCCTGGTTACCTTCCGCAGCCTCATGAAGCGCAGGAGCTCGGTGTGAACCGCAGCCAGGCCCGGAGCACCTGTGAGCCAGCGGGGCGGGGGGCAGGAGGGGAAGCCTGCAGAAGCCGCAGGAGTTGGCCAGGAGGCCGCCTCCCAAAGACGCCTTCGGGGCCCCCCGTGGGAAGTCCCCAACCCGCCGCCGCCGCCACCACCACCTCTACTCTTCCCCAGCTCCTAAATCTCCAACTGGGCGGGTTTGCACCAGCCAGCAGGAGGCCGGGCTCTGAGGATCCCTGGAGCCCCCATCAGGGCCTGGTGAATTCCGAGAAATGTGAAACTTGGGGGGCAGGGGAGGTGGGGAAAGCAGCCACTGGGAGCCGCTGAGAAGCTCCCTAGTCCTCAGAGGCCCTGCTGGGCCCACACCCCTCACCTCCGTATGGGGACTAATGTTCTCGGTTTTGGGTTTTTTGTTTTCTGTATTGTTTTGGGTTTTTTTCTTTTCTTTTCTTTTTTTTCATCTCTACTTATACCTCCCCTGGGCTCTCCAAAGCCTAGGGTGTCTTTGTCCAGGTCACCCCTCCCCCACTCGGTCCCACCTTGCTCTCTCATCCCCAGCCGTGTCTCCAAGCCTCTCACCGCCTTCTGTGTCCACTACCTTCTGTTTTTTGCATGGCTATGCAGTTATGGAAGAAAAAGAAAAAGAAAAAAAAAAAAAAAAAAGGAAACCCCAGCAGTCCCTAAAGCTAGTCCCCAGAGGGCAGGACAGGAAGGGAAAAAAAAAAAAAGGCAGGCCACAGGAGTTAGAGTGAAGAGAGTGCCGAAACTGTGGCTTCCCATTCTGCAAACATCAGTAGTAGGTGAGCTACCTGGGGCCTGGTACCACTCTCAGGCTCCTGGGAGCCTCCAGCCTTCAGGACTGCCCTTGGAATCTGAAACAGTCTCCCGCTTGCTGTCCCTGGCTGCTGCTGCTGCTGCTCATCTCCTCTTCCATTTATAGTGATTTTTAGCACCAGAAACCCTGTCCTACCTACTCATTCATTTGAGTGTAATAACTCTGGTTAAGTCACCTGGGCAGTTCTTATGGCCATTTTTCAGAAGAGGAAAACAGGTTAAAAAAAATTACTTGCCCAGGGTGATTCAAGTCTTGAAGGGGAACAAGAATTTGCAGGCTTGTTCCCAGCCCAAGTGCTCTTCCTTCCAGCTCAGCCTGCTCTCCGAAGCAAAGCCCCTGCAGGCAGCACCCTGGCATCGTGTAGGGAGCTGGGGCTTAAACCAGAATCAAAAGGCCCAGCCAGAGACACTGCCAGTGCTCTGTCTCTGCTACTCTTTAGCCCAGAGACTGCGGCTCTAAATGGACCCTTGTCTCCGTTCACAGGCAGGGAAGTCCTTGGGACCAAGGTAAGCAGGACTGAGTCTCATGGACTAAAAGCCAGGAGTTGGAACTCTTGCAAGTTCAGGGATTGGGCAGAGCAGCCCAGACGCTGACAGGTATGCCCTGGGACATTACCTCTGGCCTAGAAGCCGGAGCACCTGCATCCTAAGTTGCAAGTGAGGCTTCCTTCCACTGCAGCCAGGAACACCCCTCTGGGGGAAAGAAGGTATCGGACCTGGTATGCCCTCTACCTCCTCCACCTGCAACCCAGGTGGTCAGTGGCCTACTGTTGGCTGGCTACCGGGACAAGCTGGAGGCGGGAGAGTGCCCAGGACAGCAGAAGGGTATGTGTGGGGCTCTAGGTGTAGCTCGGAGGTAGAGCACTGTCCTAGTGTGCTTCAGGCCCCCGAGTTTCATCCCCAGAACTGTGAAAAGGGGGAAGGGAACCCTCCCATCACCACCCCCTCCCCAGGGCTGCCTTCCACTCACTGTTCCCAGGCCTAGCTCCATACTGCTGAGTAAGGCCAGCCTGACCATTTGGGGAGCTAGAGAGAGGGAGCCCCATCATGTCCTCCAGGCCGTGGGGAATGCTCAGGTGGAAAGAAGCTGGCCTTTGTGTACCCCGTGTTCATGTGGAAGAGCTGGCCTGTGGGCCCAGGGGAATAGGACCCAGGAGCTGGAGAGGTGCTGTCTGTGTTTATGTTGGGCTGGAGGCAGTGCTGGCTGCCTCTGTCCTGTGTGTGACCCTGCCCTCGAGGGGTCAAGTCCCGTCAGAGTCAGATCCGAGGGAGCCACAACCAAAGTTACAGAGAGGGTGGGGAAGGCAGCAGAGTGGCCCTAGGGGTCTGAGCATGGGGGACTGCTGGTCTCCTGTAGGGTCTTGCCTAGGGAACTAGAAGGCCACTGTCACTTCCTGTCTCACCCCCTCCCACTGCAGGCAGCCTTTCTGCTTCCCCAATGCCTTATGCCTGGGCACACTGCCACAGAATATGCAATATGTGTGGGTGACATGCCCCACACTCACCCGGGCAGCCCCTAAGTCCCCAGGCTGTGGCTGCCCTGGCCCCCCTCAGCAGCTCCTGCCCATCTGTCTTCACACTGAGAATGGCACCTAATAAATGCTGTCCATGGAGACCAGGCTCTGGTTCCCGCTCCTCTGTCGTTGATCACCCTAACTGTTGCCTAGCCATCCACTCACCTTATCCCCAGCAGTGCCTACACATGTAACTACTCCATTCCCCTCGGCCTTATCAGAATGCTTTGGGAGCCTTGTATAGAAACCTGGGAGTCAACCCTGGCTTCCCTTGGGATTTTCACAAAAGATCCAGATCTCTTCAACGTCATCCTGGAACAGACTATGAGGGCAAGACCTGAGAAGTGTCCTTAGAAATGACTGGGTCCTTTCTTCCCTCTGTACATAAGTAGATGAGGCCAGTGAGGGCAAGCCACTTGCCCTGAGTCACACAGCCACAAATGGCAACCCAGGATGAGAAGCAGAGCTGGCGAGTCCCTGCCTTCCCTCCTTACCTGGCCTGTAGACGCAAACAGGACATACCCCATTTTCTGAGAGTGGCATGCTCTCCTCCCTCAGCAGAGGCCACCGCCCCAATGGACACACACACAAAATAGTATCCCTTTTAAAGATGGGCACATCACAAATACTTTTTATTAGGGTGTGTTTTTCAGAGTCTAGAGGGACACCTCAGGCTGAGGAATGGACTTCAAAGTCCAAGATGGGTGTGTAGAAAGCAGATGTGCCCTGCCCAGTTGGTGCCAGCACCTGAATCAACTGGCCAATGGCTTCCGGGCTTCCCTGAGCATGAACCATCGTAATACCTTTTGACACCACAACCTCTCTGCACATCATGACTCAACCACCCTATCACACTCAACGCTTGCATATCCATTCTCCTCCTTGTTATAAATGCTAGCTGAGACCCACTCCATTGATTTCTTTACCCACTGATAGCTTACTGCCTTCAGACTGACATACACTAAGAAACAAAGACTTGGGGCCAGAGACTTCTTCGCTAGTCTTCCCTTCTACTTACTGAGACCAACTGAAGAAAGAGGGAACATATTTGTGGGGAGGTTCTGGGCTCAGAGAAAACCTGTGCCTTCTCCCGGATGTAGCCAGCCTCCCTCAGATGCACCTCTGGCCATCCCTTGAAGTGACAGGCAGGTTCTAGAGCCTGTTCATTGGTAATCTGCTGGCCTCAGGGTGGGCACAGCAGAACCCTGGCCTACCCACTCCTAAAAACGACTTCATCACGATCAGGGCTCAGAGGCCTACTGCTCCTGCCTCTCAGTTCTAGGAAATGCAGCGTCAGCAGGAGTGGGCCCTTCTGGAAATCAGTGGTGGCCAGCACAAGGTCACTTGTACTTTCTTAAGCAGCACTTTTCAGGACACAAAAATGATGGCTCTTGCCCTACTTTCAACATCGCCTGGGCAAAGATACCACAAACAGACGTTGCAGGAATTCCCAGAGGAAACCTGCACCCCAGCCCCCACCCATGGCTCCCCAGTGCTCAGCACTAACATGGGATCTTCATGTCCAGACAGTGCCAGTCCTGACCTCCTCAACTCTGAGGCTGCCTGCACTGAAAGACACAGGGAAATGGAGGTTGAAAACCTACCCTGGAGAGGGAGCAGGAACAAATGTCTTGCGTTCCCACCAGCATGGTGATTTGGGTGAGCATCCATGGGAGCAAGCTTCCTGGGAGCCAAGAGGAAAAGAGGGATGTCCTGACAACTCCTCTCTAAGTATGCAGTGGGCGACTCGTGAGAAAGGCGCTTAGCTGGGCTTGGTGCAGGAAGAGTGACTGAGTTTGAAGCCAGCCTGCCTGTAGCCTGTCTCAAAACACCAAGGAGGAAGAAAAGGACAGTCCTTGGTCAGACGAATTTGGTAGAAGGCTGCACACGTCACCCACTGTTGGAACGCCACAAAATTCTTAACTTATTAGAAGTTTTTAGAAGTTCTGCAACAAAACCACTGCTCATGTTTATTTAGGTAAGCTGGTGCCACTCCAACTCATACCAAACCAGCTCGCCTATTTGCCTGATATTTCTTTACAGCCCAGATCTCCCAGAACACACTTTGGGACCTACTCAGCTGTCACAGTATCACTGATAGAGAAGTAGGTCCCATCTTTCCCTCTTATCCCCCACTATATTCTAAAGAAAGTTTAGGGGCCATGGATGTAGCTCAGTTGGTAGAGTACTTGCCTAGCAGTCACAAAGCCCTTTGTTTGATCCCCAGAACTGTATAAAGATGTCATGTGCCTATAATCCCAGCACTTGGAAGGTAGAGGCAGAATGATCAGGAGTTCAAGGTCATCCTTGGCTACATAATGAGTTTAAGGCCAACCTGGGCTATGTAAGATCCTCAATAAGTGAATGAATGAATGAATGAATGAATGAATGAATGAATGAATGAATAAGCAAAAAAACAAATAAGTACATTTAAGCTTAAATAAACCAAGTTAAAAAAATAAATAAAGGCAAAGAGCAGCTCACTGGTCCAAAAACAGGTAGTGAGTTGGTAGTAAAGCCGAGCCTGGGACCCAGGCTGATGGTTGCATGGATGAAGCATGTATCCTCACTCATCCTGTTGGACACCACCTAGAAGTGGTCACCGTCATTAGAAAAGGTTTGGCCACTGAGAATGAGACCATGGCTCCTTCTCTGTTAGAAGCTACCAAACTCAGTCTCAGGTTGGCTCAGTGTCCTCTCATGATGCTGCGACAACAGACCTCCAGCCACCCCTACCTTCCTTGCCAAAGGACACAGAGAAATGGACAAATGTGTGTGGGAGCCGGTGCCCACATCAGAGGACCAGCTCTTACCTTTGAGAGGAAAGGAACTGGCTTCACAGAAAAGAAATGATAGGTTCAAGGTCATGAAGCAAGATAATGGTACAGCCAAGGTTAGTAGCCATAGATCCTGGCTTGTCAACTCGTACACACCCAGTTCACACACTCACACATGCATGCACGCATGCACATCCACCAATACACATACACTCACATGCGCGCACACACAAGATCTGGCTCCTCTGTTTCTGACTTTGGAGGAGAGTGCTAATCCTGGAGTTGAGTCACTTTTATGCTGGAAATTTCCATCACATCTGGACAAACTAGGAGACTCACACCCCCTTGTCTCCCAGCTGCATGGGGGACTCATGGGTGGGATTGTGATGGCGATGGTCTCTCTAATCTCCTCCAGTCAGTGACACACACATCGGACAGTCCACGTCAACAGCAGTTGGCCACAAGGACAGCACTATAAGTTAAACAAGAGTGAACACCCTGATGAGAAAGGTCAAGGTCTTGCCATGTGACCAAGGTCATGGAAATTGGCATCTGAGGCACTGGGCAGAGCCTGGAGTGTCTCCTTAGTGGCTGCTGTGCTGGGCCAGGACAGCAGGCGGGTCCTGAGAGATCAGAGACAGCCAGGGCACTCTTGGTTATAGCTTCTCAGTGGGCTGGACTGCTCCCAGGCTTAGGGAGGATCCGGGTGGACACAGTTCCAGAAGCCATTGGCAGATGGGGACAGAGAGTAAGGGACTCTTCACCTACTTCACCCTGTGCCCTGGGCTTTGGACCAAGGTCAGTGGAATGTCCAGCCAATGATCCCAGCCCTGAGCAGGAAGGGACAAAGATCATGCCTTTGACCCCAAGCCACCTCTACACATCTTCATCGACACAGACCTTGCTGCCAGGAATAGGGCACCTGTGCATAGGCCATGGGGGGAAGGGGGCTGTGGTCTCACTCCAGGACCAGACTGAAGTCCTTGAAGGCCTGAGATTTGAGTTCTCCAGCATCAGGGCTAGAGAGGCACTGTGCCATTAGACACAAAGTGAGAGTTAAACCCTGAAGAACAGAACTGCCCCCCGGGCAGGGAGTCTGCCAGGCCCTGTGGCCTCACTCTGGACTTTACACCTTCTTTAAGTGAAGACTCTTGTTCTGCCTTAATACGAGGAACAACAGAGCTCTAGACATTTGCCTGCCAGGAGTCCTGTGTCAAGGTGTCCTTCTGGCCCTTTCCAGAGACGGCCCCAGAGGTTGGAGGATGCGCTGTCTAGGACCCCGGGGCTGAGCTCAGCCTTCCCATTGCATCACAGCCGGCTTTGCTGCTCAGCCCCTCCCCAAGCAGAAAGCTGGTGAACAGCTCAGCCCACAGGACACCATGTTCTGAGTGACCTCCTCCCCCACTAAATGGCAGCTCTAAGGATCATCATGCCTTCCTTCCACTGAGACAAGAGCTGTGTCTTGAGGCTGTCACTGGAGGGCAGATGATGTCATCCAAACAGGTCAAAATGGCTCTCCACATAGACAGGAGCCTCCAGGCCTCCTCAGATCAAATACCCAGTTGTTCTGTCCCCCTTCCTGTAAATACGCATCTCGATGCCCCACCAGCCTGACACCCTGCTCAAGGACAGCTTCAGCATTTCACAGGGGTGTGATGCGCCACACCAACCCAGCCAAGACAGAGGTGGCCCTCACCCCCTCCTCTGCTCTGAATGCCATTCCCCGAGGATCGCAAGGCAGACATTCACTGACTCTCAGCCAGCTGCCTCCACTGAATTCACAACCCACCAAGACCTCGCTGGTGTTTGCCAGGAGACTCATGGTGGCGGACCCGGTGGGCTACCAAAGCTAGAACCATTCCTGCAAGTCTCCTGCCCGATGACAGAGTGCTGACATCTCTCAGAGGCCCATCCTTCCCCAAGCCCAAGCCCAGGGACTCAGCTTATCCCAGCGACCTCAGCATTAAGTCCTGTCTCGGTTTGGGACAGTTGGCTCTTTAGTGGGTCTGCTGAGAAAGGCCTTCTTCCTGGAAGAAGACATTAGAGGAGTGGAAATGCCCCTATACTTTGACTAGACAGGCCTATGTGCCCTTCAGAACTGTGGTAGCCAGCCTGTGACCTTTAGGGAAACATTGTAGACCTGGTGAAGATGGTAGAGGGAGAAAGGCAAAGGGATTTTGCTGGGCTACTGAGAAAAGCCAGGAGCCCCTAAATGGAGGAGCTCTTGTCATGGGAAATGGAAGGTGAGGGAGCCAAATGAATTTTCTGCTACTGGCTATTAAAAAGCACCATGTCCCTTCTGCACTGGGATACCACACAGCCTAACCCTGGGGGGGCCACAGGGAAGGAAAAACTTGGTTGCTGTGTGGTTTGTTCATCTTCCCTTCAGGGCCTAGCACTAGCCTAGCTTGCCTCTCTTATTCCTGTCTTTCCAAGGACATTGAGAGACAGTCACAAAGATTTGTGGCCATTCTTGGGCATAAAGACACCCCCAGTTCAGTCTAGTTTGGTTGGAAACTTCCATCGAATCTACTGAACACTGATATGTTCCCTGCTCCCAGGACAGACCAAGCCTCAGGCTCGGGTAAGGAACTTAGACATGGGAGGGATGCATTCTCCTCCGCCCCCTCCTTCTATTTCTGGCTGTTCCACAGCCAGCTGGAAAGAATGACAAAGGAGACAGTGGAACCCTCTCTGAGGCCAGGATGCAGGTGCTGGCACCCACTAGGGTCCAGAGTCCTTTCAGGAGCCCCTCCCAACCTTTCCATGGAAAGGCAAGCTGATTTTTCTACAGTGCTGCCCCTGGAGAGTCCCATAGCCTCCTCTGGTTCCTGAACCAGACCTTGGCCATCTTCCATTGTCCAGTCAGCACATAGGACACTCATGCATTCTGACCATGCCAGATAGTGCCCATGAGACCCTGCCAGTTCTGTCCCTCCATCAGTAACAGAAAAGCAGCATACCCTCATCAAGGACAACACCAAAAGAAGGGGTGCCCTCTCCTTCTTGTGGGCTCTTTAAGTGAGTCCCACTGCCCCATGTGGCTGGGTCTCATCCCCAAGTTTCCCGCAAATGCAGCCATCCTCCCTCTTCGCCTTACTTCCTCCTGCTAGTTGCCTGGACTGGAGAGAATAAAAAACACCTCTTTGTCCTTGGCTGTGTGTTCTGGTGGAAGATTTGAGGGTAAGAGAAAATGTTAGGGTGCCTTACAGATCCTTTGCAGCCTGGCCTCTCCTGTGCTGGGACAGGAGAGCTATGACTCTATTTTATGTACAAGATTGAACACTTGGACTATACCGGCATCCCAGGCCTTCCAGGATGTTTCAGGGTCAAAACCTGGTCCCATAACACATTGATATCCCCCCCTCCCAGCTCCACAACTCCCCCTGATTTGATAATCTAGCCTTCGGGGCCATTATTCAAGCCTTTGATGAAAATATCAAAGAGGACAGGACCAGATAGGAGGCTCTTAATTCCAGATGACATTTATTCCAGCATGTTCTTTGTGAACTGTTGCTGGCCCAGCTCCTCACCTCTTCCTTTTATGTATACTCTGAAACAGTCTGTTTAATCAAAGCTGGCAGGTGGTTGGGTTCCAGTCACGTTCACCACTCCCTAGACTCTGGGATGTTACAACCTGGGTCGGGGACTTGAACTTTCTGAAAATAGCAGGCTGTAGATGTAGATCAGCTGGCAAAGTGTACACTGAGTGTGCACAAAACCCCAAGTCTGATCCCCAGCATGGCATAAACCAGGTGTGTGGGCACATGCCTGTAATCCTGGCACTTGGAGAGTAGAGACAGGCTGATCAGGAATTTAAAGTCACCAAGTCATCCCTCAGCTACCCAGCAAATTTGAGGCCAGCCTAGGCAACATAAGACCCTGTGGTTAAAAAAAAAAAAAAAAAAAGAAGAAGAAGAAGAAGAAGAAGAAGAGAGCTGTTTGCCCCACAAGGTGTCGCACGCCTGTAATCCCAGCACTTGGGAGACAGAGGCAGGTGGATCTGTTAGAGGCCAGCCTGGTCTACAGAGGGAGTCCAGGACAGCCAAGGCTACACAGAAAAACCCTATCTTGGGGAAAGAAGAATAAGAATGAGGAGGAGGAGGAGGAAGGAGTAGGAGAAAAAGAAGAGAGCCAAAGAAAGTAGAGAAAGAAGAAAGAAAGAAAGAAAGAAAGAAAGAAAGAAAGAAAGAAAGAAAGAAAGAAAGAAAGAAAGAAAGGAAGGAAGGAAGGAAGGAAGGAAGGAAGGGAGAGAGAAAGAAAGAAAGAAAGAAAGAAAGAAAGAAAGAAAGAAAGAAAAAAAGAAAGAAAGAAAGAAAGAAAGAACTTCCTCGCCCAGCTCGGCACCCCCAGCCACCATCTTATCTGAGCCTCATCAATAAGCTGGGCTCAGTCCCCACCCCATCCCGAGTCCTGAGCTCTGCTCAGCCTTCCCAGCTCACACTCAGCTCCTTGCCTAGGCAACTTATCGAGCCTTGAGTGGAGGGCACAAAGAACCCGCACTCAGGGTTGAAACTGCCCCAGGAAACTTGATGTCCTTGGTGCGTCTAGGAAGTTTGGGAAGCTGTATTCAGGAAATGCATATGGAAGATGGGCTAGGCAGGGGGTGGGGGGGTGGGGGAGGTGGGGGGTGTTGGGGGTGGAGGCCTCCTTCCTCCCCTGCAGGAAGAGGTGTGATTAGCTGCATCCAAAGGCTAGAATGGAACTCAACAAGGTCACCTCACTTGCCCTAGGTCACTGGTAAGTATCAGAACCAGGTCTCAAACCCAAGGCTGCATAGCTCTGAGGCAGGATAGAAAGACAGGAGAAGCTAAGGGGACATGGGAAGGGAAAAGAGCCCTCACCAGCGAGTCTGGTTGAAGACTCTCCTCCAACTGAGAGTCAAGAGTTCCAGCTTGGCGACAGTGAGAAAGCTTAGCAGGTATAGGCAATGCTGCCCAATCCTGATGACCACAAGGTGACCGAAGAGAACCGACTCCCATGAGTCGCCCTCTGACCTCCACGTGTGTGCTGTGTAACATGCACAGGACTACACTTTCATACACATGCAAAATAAGTTAATCAACATTTTTAAAGGGGTCCCATCACAATTAACCATTTACTGTGAAGGTTGCCTACACAGAAACAATGTTCTTTTTATAGGGAGCGGTTTCGAAGGAGAATGTTTAAAAAAAAAAAACACACACAGCAAGGAGCCCTGCTTAACTCCTAAGTATATATATTGGCCTGTCTTTCTTCGCAGTAGCAAACCTGCAGTTCCCTGGAAAGCTCACAAAGACTCCTTGTGAAATCCTTATGACCCATAGTTTTACCTTATCCCACTGTTATCCTGTTCTAGGCTCCCGAGGGACCACAGCATGATCTGATCCACCAGAAAAGGGAGGGGGCATTTAACAACCCCCTCAGTGGTAACTTGAGAGCCTCCAAAATCTTGTAGATGGCTCCTGTCAAGACCCTTAGGCACGACTGTGTTGAAAAGCCCATGTTTATGAGTGTCAATCCTTCTGAGTGGCTCGCCCAGTAACCCCTGTGCTTAAATCCCCGTTAAAAATCTTTTCTTAATAAACTCTAACTCTGCTGCTCGCCGGATCATCCTGAAATTCTTTTCTGAGGCCAAGTCGAGAATACTGGTTTCACCTCGAAGTGGTGGCACATGCCTTTAATCCCAGCACTTGGGAGGCAGAGGCAGGCAGATCTCTGAGTCTGAGGCCAGCCAACCTGGTTTTCACCTGAGTAGAGGTGAACTCAGCAGGGGCCTAGAGGAACAGCTCATAAGTTAGGAGCTTTTGCCACTAAGCCTGACGACCTGAGTTCCAGCCCCATTACCTACATGGAGGAGGAGAGAACCAACTATGGAAATTGTCTTCTCACTTCTACACACAGCTGTGGAACAAATTCTCTCTCTCACACACACACACAGAGAGAGAAAGAGAGAGAGAGAGAGAAGCAGAGAGAGAGAGTAAAATGTGATTTAAGAACTCCTCAGGCTGCTGTGGACGGTACGGAGTCATAGCTCCAGCCTGAACTCCTATGACACTGACATACCTACCACATGAGCCACTCCCTGGTTTTCTTGCCTGAGAAGGCTTGTTACACCCATACCCCAGGCACTAGTGGCCTTAAGCAGGGCAGCAACTTCAAAAAGAGGTGAGAGTGAACCCAGCCCTGTCTGACCCCAAGATGGAGTAACAAGCTAATAGGATGACATCAGGCCATGGGGAAACCATGCCAGTGTTCCCAAGACCTTCCTGATTCAGGGTTGATCTCTGATCTGGCATCAGAGACAGTGTGGGACCCTGCTGTCACCTGCCCCCAGCCTCTGTCACTGTGAACAGATGGGCAGCCCCTCTCCGGGGTCTAAGGAGGACATGCTGATGTTGCTGAGAGGGTGGAGGAAGGCGAGCCAGCTGTGGAGAGGGGGCTCATGGGAGAGAGCAGGGGTGGGCAGACCCAGCTCCATACACCCTACTAAGAGGGTAAGGCTGCCGCATGAGGCAGCATTACCTGTTCCCAGGAGTGTGCAAGCACAGCCTAGGCAAGCTTGGCTTGTCACACAGATGGTACCTAAATCCCCTTCTAATTCCAAACTAGAGCTCAAGCCCCCACTGCTCTTTTGCTACAGAGATGTGTGCTTTGGGCTGCAGAGGCTGAATCTGGGGGAGAAAAATAAACCTAAGGGGACAAAGAGCAAATCGGTGGCATCCTTGGCCTCCAGAAGTGTGCTGAGGCTGGGAAAGGTGGGCACTAGCTAGCTTCTGGGTTCCTTCCTCCACCACCTTAAAGCTCAGAGGATCCACGTCTCTCTCCATAAGACACCATCTCCCCTGGAGTGAGCCTGTGGCTGGGAATGGTAGCAGGCATGTGAAGATGTTCCCAGGACATCAGGACCAGACTCCTGCCTGGAATACCCTGCTGCCAGGCTGTTTCCACCGCACATATCAATAAGGAGCAACATCTGGGGACCTGAGTGTAGCTTAATGCTTCTCTGGCAAGCTTAAGGCCCCAGATAGATAGATAGATAGATAGATAGATAGATAGATAGATAGATAGA
>NW_026585644.1:33815009-33875177 GCF_907164565.1 Psammomys obesus
AGATAGATAGATAGATAGATAGATAGATAGATAGATAGATAGATAGATAGATAGATAATGGATGTATGTGTGAATAAATAAACAGATGGTTTATGTATTTATATATAGATAATAAACAGACAGGTATATAAATATAAAATGTTAGCAGATGGGCTAGGGCAGCAGTTCAGGTAGTAAAGCACTTACCATGCAAACATAAGGACCTAAATTGCACCTCCAAAACCCCCATTAAAAAAGCCAAGCATGTGTCACAAGCTTGTAACCACAAAGCCGCAGGGGGGGAGACAGGAGACAGGGAAGTCCACTCAGCAGCATTGACACTAGTGAGAGATCCCATCTCAAGCTGGAAAGCTCCTGAGGACTGACACCCAAGGTCAACCCCTGGCTTGCACACACTCACAACTGTTAGCAGAAGCTAACACAGACATGTGCACACACACACACACACACTCACACACACACATGCACACCACTCTCCCAATCCATCCTGATCTGAGGTAAGATAGGCCTTGTGATTCACCACCCCTGATACCTGCAAGGCTCTACAATTGACCCTTTCATTCCTCAAAGCCAGAAGGGAAGCAAACTCCTGCCCACTGTAGGAGTGACGGCGCCACACACAGGTGGGTGTGGCTGTCTAAAGTTCCACAGCTGAAATGCTTAGAATGAAGGAGCTTGACTCTGGTCAGCATCAAAGGGGTCAAAGAAGCATGAGGAAACCCCTAGAAGAATTTACAGGGGACTCGAACAAGAGCCATGAGTTCAAGGCCTCCCTGGGTGTGCCATTATTGAAAAAGCAAGATAGGGATCATCTGTCCTGACCTTTTATTGTGAATGAGGGTCCATCCTCGGCACAGAAAGCTAAAGCAATGCCTTGCAAAAAGAGAGAAGAGACAGGAAGAGAGAGAGAGAGAGCCAGCCAGGCTGGAGCCAGCAAACCACACAGATTTATGGAGAAGGGAAAGAGGGGACTTCTCCCTTCTAGCCTGTCAGTTTATGGTCAGAACCTGACCACTGCACCCACACGAAGCTGGAGGTGCCCACAGCTGTCCAGAAGTCAGGCAGGCCCCCGGTGACCTCATAGTAGGGCGTGAAGATAGGATAGCTCTCACTGTTCTTACCTTTGGTAGCATCAGTAACACTCTACAATGTTCGGCCAGAGTGAGGAGGAGGCCTCTCCACCCACCTGTCTCATTGCCCCATCAGGAAGTAGAGCCTAAAGAGGAGCAAAGATGAGGTCATAGGTCCATATGCTGTCCTCTGAACATCAAGAAAAGAGGCCTGGTCAGGGAATCCTTAGCCAGAGAAGAGCATGTGGCCACTATCATGGGAGGTTTGGGCTTAGAAAACCCCACCACCGCCATCTTTCTGCTCTCACAACACGAGATTTCCTGAAGCCTGTGCCCCGGGGCTTACAGAGCTCAGTGCAAGTGACATAACACAGCTGCTTTGAGTGATCCTGTGGCAGGTCAGACACCTTAAGATCTGCCCGTCTCACAGATCAGAGAGCTCAGGGTAGCAGAGTGACTCTGCTAGGTCACCCAAGTGATGCAGAGCAAAGCCTGGAAGGCAGTGTTTTCTTGTTCTTCCTGCCTCCCGATAGCCTGGGCTATCTGCTGCTACTGGCTTCGGGATGAGATGGCTTGACCTCCCCAACTCAGGCAACACCCTCACCGGTCCTCAGCTGACTTTCACCAACTGGGAAGTCCTTCAGTGCTACCCAGTCCCCCTTCAGCTGCTGCCCTGTTCCCCTCACACAAGACTGGCCCTCAGGCAGCTGAAACTGTCCACTCCACCTGCCAGGGTGAGCTAGCTGTCCCCCATCCCTGGAGAAACCCTGGGCAATGGGCACAGGGAAGCTCCATTTTGACGGGAATGTTTTGGAAGCACCGATTTGGGGAAATAACAACTTCAGATCTGTTTTGAAGAAAGGAAAACAGATTACCACTCCACACCACCGTGACCAAAGCTAGCTGATCCACAGCACCTTGGGCAGAGGGGTACCTTCTGGGAGGTTCGACCTCCATAGGAAGCAAAGGGCCACTTGGGGTGAAAAAGCAAGCACCCTTTCCTCAAGGCACACAGTCTGCAAGGAAGCTGTGTTCAGCTGAGAGAAGGAGGAGAACTGAGCAGAAGCCCCACCCACACCGTAGGTCGGTAGCACCTCACTCAGGCGAGACCATCCTTCTGAGGCATCCAGCCCACTTGCTGTCTTCCCTCTCCAACATCTGCTCTGGGGAAGAGGTCATTTTGCCCCGAGTCACTAACATCAAACGTTACCAGGCCCAGTGGTTTCCAGCGATTTTTAAATGAGGCTTTGACCAGAAACTCCTTTAAAAGGCCATCGTCTTTCCTTAGGCCATAGTGTTTACATCTGATGGTCCTTAAACAGAACTGCTTTTAAGCAAAGACATTCACTACTTTCCTCACATGTCCCCATAAAAAGAAAAAATCTGGAGAACGTCTATATCTGCCAGCCAGAACCCAGCAACCAGACTGCAGTGTAGGAAGACACTACCCCGGCCATGCGCCTTCCTCCCAGAAGCCCTTCTGCCTCCCAGAGGTCTGTGGACATCAACCCCTGAAGAGGGTCTGTCCTGTGACTTACGATGGTGATAGCTACATATACTAACTCCTTCATGTGTCTAGGACATAAGCTACCTGAGGAACTACACACACAGTAACCCCATATGGAAGCTATGACTATCACACCCATTTTACAGATGAGAATCTAAGCCTCAGAGAGGCCGACATACTGGCCCAGTTCTGATTACACATCCAAGGCTCTCTCAGCCATGAAAGGCATAGAAAGAAGCCTCCTACCAAACCCTAGGCCTCTCAAGGCTTTGGCTGTGCCACCTTGCTATCCTGGTTGAGGAGGCTGGACTGTCTTCTCTCCTCTCTGACCCTTGAAGAAGCTGAACCCTTGGGACTTCTTGCTTTTCTGAACCTCTCGGAACTAGCTAATTGCACCATAATGTCCAAGATAATGCCTCTGCTGGGGGTTTGCTTCTGGTGCCAAAATTGCCTCAGGTGACCCACAAGCGGCTTTAAAGGCTGGCTGGCCCAGCATCATCCAGCAGCAGGGTCAGCTCGCCATCTAGTGGCTGCTAGCAGAGCTTGTCAAGCCCAGACTGAACAGCCTGCGATATGGCATTGAAACCCTTCCAGAGCTGGTGGCCCAGGTGAAGGGGAAGAAAGCCACCAGCCTTTTGTGTTTGTTTGGTTGATTTTGTTTTTTTGAGACAGGGTTTCTCTGTGTAGCCTTGGCTATCCTGGACTCGCTTTGTAGACCAGGCTGGCCCTGAACTCAAAGCAATCCTCCTGCCACTGCCTCCCTGAGTGCTGGGATCCAAGGCATGTGCCACCCGGCAACGACCAGCCTTAAATTGCACACCAAACTGGAACCCAGACTCCTGAACCATCTTGGTTCTTGGGCATCGAGCCATGCTTTGCTGATGGGCTGCAAGCTGTGTGTCTGGGAGCAGGGTGCAGCCTTCAATCTGGTAGAACTGAATGAAAGGAGGAGTCCCATTTGAAGGATGCCCTAACTTTCTGTTTCTGGAATTTGGTTTTTATTCTGCTCCCTTTCTGAACAGGTAAGTTTATACGTGCTCTAAAAATGCAAAGGGCACAAAAACGCATACTATGGAGAATGAGTCTCTCTCTCCAGGACTTCACCACCCAACTATCAGTTTCCACATATGCAGCCAGACTTTTCAGATCGTTATAAGTGAGGTTGCCTAGTAGGGTTCACTTTTGGCTCATAAACCAGAAGTCTCTAGCATGACAAAAGTCTAAACAAATTATCCCATGCAACAACAAGAAAATGTCTAGCAGCATGTAGCCCAGAGGAACATGGCAGCTTCGTGCTAGATCATAGGGTGGACACTCGTGATTTCTGTAGACAGAGCCAAATTGGCCTCTTCTGAGGTTATATGCTGTCTTAATATCAATGTATCCTTTCCCAGCATCATGGCCAGCACCTTCGTGTCCACTCAGGCCAGTGAAATGGTTCAGTAGGTAAAGGTGCTTGCTGCCCAGCCTGGTGACCTGAGTTCAATCCCTAGGGCCTAAGGGTGGAAGGAGAGAACCAATTCCTGAATGTTGTCCTCTGACCTTACACATACCCATACATATCCACTAAATGGAGTCATGGTGTGGAATATTGGCTTCCAAGCATGGTATAGCCATTGGACCTGGCATCCTGTTATGGGGCAGGGAAGGCTCATGAGGCCACACCCTGTCTGAGAGTTTATCTGCTGTTGGTGGTGGCTGGTGGAGGGAAAGGCATTCTTTCCAAGAGCGTAGCCTCCGATGAGGTGTCTGTGTGCCTGTGAACAACCCTAATGAAATTCACTGCCACACACAGAGACAAATAAAAGCAGAGGATGGACGTGAGAAGAGAAAGAACATCAGTAAGGGTGGGAGGGGATAACAGACATTATATACATATGAAAGTGTCATAATAAACCATTATGTATGATTCAAATACACTAATAGATATAAAACACAAAAGACAAAAACTTGGCATCTCTGCCTCCATTTTGCATCTGTCTCCTTTGCTCCTGCAATCACTTTGGATTCCAGAAGTGTCAGGTCTGCTACGTAAACATCTTGTGACAAGAATCACCCTCACCTTGGAGGCAGCAGCTTTCCTACAGAGGACAAGGCGCTACCTGACCAATCCCGACATAATGATCAACCAGACCACAGTTTACCCGAGACTGATTAACTAGGTGTGTTCCTTGCCTCTCCATTCTATCCTTCACTATACAATCTGGGAGCTCCTGTCAGTTACCCAGCAGACTAAGGGCACTGGTTCCCTTGTCTTCCTGATACAGCCACAATGATTAAAGTTCCTTCCTGTTCACCACTGTGGAGCTCAGGCTGTGGCCTGCTCTAAGTCACTGCCTATTTGTGCAAAAAGTGACTCTACAGCTATGCCTTGCCCTGAATTCCTCCATTTTATATAACACTAGTTTTCTCCATTTCCTGACTGCATAAAAAGAGCTATAGGGTTGCACCAGCCCATCGTGAAATCATCCAGTGAGCTCCGCAGGCTCTCCGCTCTGTGCTCAGCCCATTTCAACCACAATTCCTCCACCCCAGCTCTGCATCTCAAGCCTGCTCCACAGCAAAAACCAGCTCTGAAACTGGACTGTGACACTAGCCACTTGCCGTGATTCTCCGTGCACTGTGTCAGCTCTGTGCCATCACCCTCAGGGAGCCCTTGTTTGAGCCCTCTGTCCTTTTTAACACTTTCATAACTATTACATGCATATATTCATATACACATAAATCTATTATATGGCTATATAGTCACATGTCCTTATGTTTCAAGTGTAAAGTGTAATCAAAAGTTAGTATTGTTAATTAAGACTGGAATTAAAAAAAAAAAAAAACTATGGCTGCCAATGGCCTGTCAAGTAAAATTGGTAGTACTTGGGTATTAAAATCAATGAAATTGGGGCTGGTGAGATGGCTCAGTAGTTAAGAGCTCATTCTGGTCTTTCAGAGAACCCAAGTTTGGGCTCCAGCCTCCACACTGGGTGACTCACAACTGCCTGTAACTCCAGCTCCAGAGGATTCAGCACCCTCTTCTGGACTCTTTGGGCACTGTACTCATGACCACATGCCCACACAGAGACACACATATATACATAATTAAAAATAAAAATAAAGTCAACAAAAATTGACAAAGCGTGTTCATTTATCATTATCCAATAAATCCAGATGTCCAACTGTAGGGTGCACGCCTCTGATCCCAGCACTTGGCAGGCAGAGGCAGGCAGATCTCTGTGAGTTCCAGCCCAGCCTGGTCTACTTGGTGAGTTCTAGGATAGCCAAGGCTATGTAGAGAGACCATGTCTCAAAATTAATTAACTAATCAATTAATTCTGATGTTGTACAAATGTGTCCATCTATGCTCCTGACATGGCTCTTTCATGACCACCATTACTTTCTCTGTTTTTGTTTGCTTGTTTGTTTGTTTTGGGGGGGGAAGGGGAAGGATAAGTAGCATGACCTGTTATGCTAGGGCCTCATATGTGAGTCTCTCACCCAAGATTCTGATAACAGAGAGCCGACAGTGCACAGAGGATCAAGTGGCTAGGAACGATGCCAGTGTCACAGCCAGCGACAGAGCTGATTCTAGGTTTAGAGCTAGCTTGAGACACAGAGCTGGCATGGAAGAACCATGATTCAAATGAACTGAGCCGAAGTCAAAAGAGAGGATGCATTGGATGGTTTGATGGTAGGCTGGTGGGTACATTGGGTGGTTTGGTAGTGGGCTAGAGTATGTATTGGGTGGTTTGGTGGTGGGCTGGTGGGTTTATTAGGTGGCTGACTGGTGGGTGTCTCTATAGATCATCATTAGATGTTTCTCCCTTTATATGATGGCTAGGAGAGAGGGTGTTCCTTGGCATAATGAGTTTGGCATGGTATTCCTTGGCACGGTGAGTTTGGGTTTCCTTGGTGTGGCCTCAGTTTCCAACTCCAAATTGTGAGGCAGTTGAACCAGATGAGAGGTTTTCCCAGGGAGACTCATACCTGTGTTTTCTCAGATCTCAGAACACTCCATATGTTGGGGGTTGTTCTGAGGCTTTATTTTTATGCTGGTTGCTGCCCTCAAGATCTGGTTACTCCCTGGATACACCTATCCCTCTTGTATAAACCTGCCCAAGACATTATACCTGATTGGTTTATTTAAACGGCCTATACCTGGGCAGGGCAAAAAGACATAGGTGTGGCTAAGGGGTGGGTTTAAGAGAATGGGCCTGGGCCAGGAGGAAGAACTCCAATAACGGCATGAAAAGGCCCAGGTGAAGAATACAAGCAAGTATCTTGGGATTCTGGATGGAAGTAGCCTAGATAGGACTGATTAAGGCGGATGATGGCATTGGTTGGGGGCTGGGAGGTAGAAGGTGAGATCGGGTAGGTAGAAATATCTGCCCAGCCCAAGGTATAAGGCTATATTAAAATCTAACAGGTGTTTGTGTTTTATTTGACTGATAGTGGGTTAGAGAAAAGTAAGGAAGGCTTTCTGCCTGTCTGGGTCTCAAAATCTATCAGTGCCTTGCCCCAAATTGCTAAAGTGGGTTCTTTCCTTCATCCCAATCAGAAAAGTGTTTAAGTTGAAGCTTCAGCTACCAGGCTGAGGTAGACTTCCAACACTGCTGGTGTCAGTTAGAGACTTAACAGAGACAAGAAAGGAAGAAACTATCAGAAATTTAGTTAACAGTATATTGGGAAAAAAAAATGTTTTTTAAAAACGGGCTTGTGTTTATGATCTCTAATGCCAGCACCAGGGAGGCAGAAACAGGAGGACCCTTGTGACTCATAGACCAGCCAGGCTACCCTGCTTGGTAATTTTTGGCCAGTGGGAGAAAGATGAAAGAAAGTGAGAGCTAAGGTGTGAACTCCATGGCCAAGGGAAACTGAGTCATGACTCAGGTGTTTGACAGTGCTCCTGCCAAACTAGAGTGGAGTAGATAACCCATTCATGTTTAAGTAGCATCTGTGGCTTTGGCTTTGAGGCATTCATGGCCTACAATAACCCTTGTCCCTAGGGAAAGAAATGGACACTTTACTCAGCCATGGCTCTGTCTTCTGGGTAAAATCTGAATGCTCTTCTTTCCTGGCTACAACCACAGCTCTGAGAGCCACAAAGCCCCCAACAAGTAGTCTCCACTTGGGGCAGAATGAATATAAGGAGAAAATAGATGTTAGGGATTTTTTTTTTCCTTTTAAAGAGGGATGAGGGGCCCAGTGAACTATGTACTTAGCATACAGAGGACCTTGGTTCTGTTCCTAGTACCAGAGAAGCAAAAGAAAGAAAGCAGAAAAGTAAAAAGAAAAACGAAGCTTGCTGCGGTTGGTCATGCACTCTCTAATCCCAGTGGCCAGGGAGCAGAGGCAGGTGGGCCTCCAGGAGTTCAAGGCCAGTCTAGTCTACATTTCAAGTTCCAGGCCATACTCTGTTGAGAGAGAGAGAGAGAGAAAGAAAGAGAGAGAGAGAGAAAATGACCCCCCAAAAAAGGTGAAAGGAGCCTGAAGAACAACACCTGAAGTTGCCCCCTAGCCTCCACGAATGCACACACACTCACAGACACAAACATAATAATTATAACTAATCCTGTTTAGAATTTGTATCGTCCAGGGTAGTATTAGAGACATACTGATTACAGTCAGGAGCCAATAATAACTTGTCAACAATGAACTCCAGATCATATTACCTAGTGACCCTGTGACCATGCTGGTATTTGATAGCAGCCTGTGGTGTTCACCCATTCGCACCTAATGACACATATCTCAGAAAGTGTGACACATATCTCGGAATGTGTCCCTGTCTGTAAGTGACAAGGACTGCGATATATGAGTCACTCCTCCCTTGAAATCAGATTTAACAGAGACTGCGGTTCAGCTGAATCTGCCTTGATTCTGCTCCAAGAAGAGAGTCAGACACCAACTTCTGGAATCCCATGATTCACCCCGAAACAAGTGATCAGCATTTGGCTAGAAAGAGAGTGGGTGGCAGAGGGATAGAGGTAAGAAAGAAAAAGACGCTTAAGAATGGCCTTTTGTGGGCCTGAAGCTGGAGGAAGCAAGTGACTTTTTTTCCTAATCATCTCTGGTCACCATAGAAACCAGCTGTAAAGTCAGCCCGGCTGAGCTAGTGAATATCAATGTCCACACTCCCCTGCTGGAGACAGTCCTAACTCATCTCCCCCATGGTGTAGACAAGCCACACACTCTGCTTGTCAGACGGTTCCCTTGCCTCAGTATCTCCCCCAAGATATAGCTGAGCCTTTTCCACCTCTGTCTCTCGCAAGCCCCTTGCTCTCCTATCCAACCACAACCGCAGGTGGCTGCCTCTCCATACTACCTTAAAGGGAAGGATGAGCAGCACACCTCATCCAGAGGGGAAATCTCATTCCAATCAGGGAACAGGATGTAGAAGGGGAAATGACTTAAGGAAATACAGGGGAAAAAAATGTTTTTAAAAAATAAAGTCTGACTTGTCCTGTCTGTACATGTATCTATATCCTTCCTAAGATAAAACAATTTTTTTTTTTTCTAATCCAGAATGTGCTTGGTCAGGAAAATATTCAGGCTCTCAGACAAGCCGCAGGCAGACTAGCAACCGGCTCTGAATACAAAAACAGAGTCTGCGGTGAGCATTTACTTGGCTCTGGAAGGTAGAGGCCCTTTAAAGGTAACATGCAAATTTGTTGAAATTGGTTTAAGGGAGCCTGACTTAAGTGTGTGCAAAGCGAGACAGGTGCTTTTTGAAAGCCCAGCCTGAGGTTTTGTGGTGCCTTTGGGATGGATCCAGATCTTACAAACTAATCCTTTCTGGCTGCTTTGTGCTCACCGTGTCTCTCTCGATATACAAACTGTGAATACTGTTTCCATTTTACAGAAAGGAAAGTAGTGTAAAGCTTATGTGGAAGCATATTAATCCACTTGCAGTCTCCTGAGTCCCTAACGCCTTACTCCATCTCCTTACCTCGTACAGGCAGACATGCTAATCCCAGCTTTCATCTCCAAGGTCCGGCCCAGGTGAGACCTGGACCCTCTCTGTAAGTCACTCACTTGGAAGGAGGGCTGCAGCCAATCCAGGATATCCACGTAGTCTTTCTACAAAAAGTGGCACGCCCTCTCCACCTGGAGCTATCCTTTTCTCCTTTCCTGGATTCGGCACGGCACAGGACTAAAGCCCTTGCTGCATGGGCCACACCCATGCTAATGAAAAGAGCTGACCCTTGGCAGTGTCTACACTTAAGGCCTGAGAAGCCTCTCCCAAGGACCAAGAACCATAGGAAGAATAAGATCAAAAAATCTATTCATGGTGGCACACACTTGTAATCCCAGCACTCTGTTGCAAATTCAAGGCCAGCCTGGACGACATGAGCTCCTGTCTTAAGGGAGAAGGAAAAGGAAGAGGAGGAAGTCATTTCTCACTTCCACGTTTGGCTTCGTGGCCAAAAAACTTTTTCTACTATGTTTGGTGTTTCAGGTGGAACGGGTTAGTTCAGTGACAGGCTGCTGTGAAACCTGAGGCAGAGGTCAAGCTCTAGACATAGGGTTGAACACAAGATCTAACATAGTTCTGATTGTCACTGTCATCACCTGGCTCTTGCCGCCTTAAGGAAATTATCCTTCCTTCTGGCATCCTTTGCCTCCTATAGGTTCTCACAGGGAGCACGGTCAGTGCCCATCCCTCTCCCCGGCTGCATCCTGATCTTTTTGAAGGCAGTGACCTTCTCTGGGCACTCTGGGAGCCTTGCACTCAGTGGGCTCTGTGTGCCTTTGCCAATAAATCCTCCTGTGTACCAGACGCCAGGGACAGCTGTTTGACGAATGCTTACAGCATGATATGATAAATTCAAATTCATTTTATAATATGGCTCTAGAGTCAGAGATGTTCTAGTGACATCATGTCGGGCTAGTGACACCGATGCCATTAGTAATGTTTATGACAGTATCCTTGGCCTGAACCTATGGGAAAATTGTACAGAATCCCACTAACTGTGGCCCAGCATTGCCTCCCATCCGGGGGCGGCTGGCAGATGCTGTCCCTTTAGGATACAGTTGTTTCATCTATGTCTCCAATGTCTCAGTAAATAGTTTTGCATGAATTATGACTTCATTTGAAATGACACAAAGCTCAGAAGTCCCCTCTTGGATCTTTTATCCCTGGTGTAACTGAAAAAAGTAAGCTCTAACAAAAGAAAATTCTGGAATGTTCTATGCCGGAGCCTGCCAGCAGAGTTGAACACTTCCTGAGTGGGGAGTGAGGACTGAAAGAAAATAAAAAAATAACACACTACACACGAGATCAGTTCAAGAGGGCTGCCGGTAGAAACTGTCACACTGGTTTATTCCACAATTCCTTTTCATAGTCAGAGCAGAGCACCACCATTCTATGAAGGGGTTCATGGAGAAGTCAAACTTGTTTACCTCGACCACTTGTCTGTGTGAGCTTCACACAGACAAAAGGAAGTGGACTTGGCAAAACACCCTGCCTATCTCTGTCTCCAGGTGAAGGCCAGGATGAAAACAGGTTTTTCCTTGAGAGCTTTCCACAGTTCTGCAGGTCCAAGGCATGGTCTACACTCACATGCCTCTGGGATATCCAACACATGGCCCTTCTCATACGAAAGATGTTTCCCTCTCTCTGATAACCTCAAGACCCCTCTTATAATGCATTCTCTACCTCATCTGGCAAAACAGAGATGTTATAGTCCCTTGAAGGTTTTTCCACATCTACACTCTCCATGTTCACAAGCCCAAGGCAAACAGGAAGAAGTGATCAGAGACCTTATTTTAACACCTCCAGTAACAGGATCTTCAGAAATGGAAGAAATATGTATACTTGGTGATAGTGGCTATCAAGGGTGTTTGGGTTTTGTTGCTCTTATTGTTTTTACCTATGGTAGGGCATGTGCTGCAGATTACATTGACAGGGAAGAGGAAGTTGAGCAGCTGGCACCTGAGAACCCACTCCCCTAAGTTGGCCTCTGATCTCCACATGCACTATCATTTTTTTTTTTTTTTTAATTGAAAGCCAGTCATGAACAGGAGCCCATCTTGGAGTATATAATGAGCTAGAGGCCAGTCTGGGTTATATAACATGATCCTGTCTCAAAAACTAATTAATTAAATGCTAGAAATCCTCTACACACAAACCTAGGGCTGGTCTTTCAGTACAGATGCCTCTGAACAGTATTTACAGGGGTCCTGAAGTAAGTGCGGAAGTGTAGTGCAGAAACTATACAGAAGCCATAGTGTTTGGGAGCCAAAAGAACCTGAGTTCATATTCCCAACACACACACACAGAGAGAGAGACAGAGAGACAGAGAGACAGAGAGACAGAGAGAGAAAGGGAGAGAGCACCACTCGTAGGCATGACCTGAAATCTTTGGGCTTCTCTGGGTTTAGGTTTTCGTTTTATTTTAATTATTTATTTACTTAGTCTCAGGCTGGTCTCAGACTCCTTATATAGTGGAAACTGGCCCTGACCATTCTGCCTTTACCTTTCAAGTGCTGGGATTGCAAACAAACCCAGTTTGCTCTTTTTTGGTTTTAGCTGTAAAAAAAACCTTCCTGGAAGTTGGAACTCTACTCTAATGCCCCTTTACTGAAAGATAAATTCAGTGTGCAATTCAACGGGCTGGAATCCCTAGGGACATCTCCCAGGCCTCCAGTTCCCTGGAGAGAGAAGATTCCCACGCTGTGCCGATTACCAAATCGCCAGGCTCAATCTCTCAAAAAGTCTCTAAGACCACCTAAGCATCTCTGCATGATCCCAAGCGCCTATTTTACAAACTGGGAGGCCAAGGAGCTGGGAGTGTACGCGCAGAAGTTCAGGGCTCGTTTGGAACGCATGAGGCACCAGCAGTGCCAAAAAATAAAAACAAGAGCAAAGGGAGCCTAGCCAGGGACCCTGCAGGCCCCGATCTTCTCCAGCTCTAAAGCAACAGCCCCGCAGCAGCTCCGGGGCGGGGCCAGCTGGAACAGGCGGGACCCAGTGAGGATCATGTGACTCCCGGCCCGGAAGCTCTTGAGTCGAAGACCCGGGTTGGAGGTGCTGGTTCAAGTAATCTCTCGTGTTCCCCACTATGGCCTGGACCAAGTACCAGCTGTTCCTGGCCGGGCTTATGCTGGTCACCGGTTCCATCAACACGCTTTCAGCAAAGTGAGTCTGGGTCGGGCCGGGAGGGGCCTGCTGGGCCCGTGGGTTCGGACACCCTGCGCCCTGTCATGTCCTCCGCCGGTCCGCTACTCCCCAGCCCCACCAGCGCTCCACATTACAGAGAGCTCAGATGCGCTAGTGAGAGGCCGTGAGAATGCGGGCATCTGAAGGCCGCTTTGATTCGCGGTCACTTCTGTCTCTGAGCCTCAGTTTCCTCATCTTTGAACCGAACGCTTGGATCGGTTCCTCCTGTCGGCGCTCTGGTTGCTGTGCTCAGAGGCTGAGCGCGTCAGGGTCTGGGGGCCTCCTGCAGTGGCCGAGCTGAAGGGATGGTGAGGTCGGGAGCAGGTGACCACGGGCTCGTTCATGGGGAAAGAAAGGGAGAGACGCATCTTGGATGCTTGGTTGGGACTCTTTGTGTCTCAGGTCTAGAGGCAGGAAAGAGAAAGGCCAACTGCAAGTGGCTTGTTCAGATGCCCAGCGGGACTTTTTCCCTCCATGATAAGAGGACACACCGCCCTGAGGAGTGGCTTGTTGAAAGTGGTAGGATTAGAATACCAGCACAAAGGCAGGTGGTAGAGACCAGTCTCAGACAGAATGAAGCCACAGGGACCAAAGTGTCTGGCTGGGAGAAGGGTCCTTAACCCAAACCAGAAAGGTAGCTGGGTACTTCAGCTCAGGTGTGCGGGAGTAACAGTCTTCAGAGGTTGGGTGCTAAGGACCAAGCAATCACAAAGCTGAGAAACCCAACGTGGCCCTCTCCATGATAAGCAGAAAGGCCTGTCCTTTATCTTGGCAGTTCTTTGTCACTTTATCTGCCTCCGCCTCAGGGCAAGGCCTTTCTTCATATATTCACCATCTAAAGGAGCAAGCAAGCAGCACCCATCCTGTGTCCAGTGTGTACATGGACAACAGTGGACCATGCTCCTCTCCAAGTCTGGCCTCAATTTCTTAACTGGGCCCTGCTAGGCAAGAGGAGTTGGTGTGGTGATACCCAATAAAAGGTCTCCTGACCTCCAGGGAGGAGCTCTGGGCGTCCTGGGCTTTCTGTGCATCGAGAAGCCAGCTGGCTTGGAGCCTTGTGTGGCCGTTTCTTATTTACTTCTCAGGTTTCTTTTACCTCACAAAGTCTATCAAAGCCGTCACGTGCCTAGGAGAGAAGTAGTCACTTCATAAGGAGCCTACAGTGTGGGAGAGAAGGAAGAGGTGACGAGAGAAACTCCCTGTCTCGGAGATATTTAGTGTGCCAGGTGGAAGAGACAGGTGTGTATACATACGTACGCCAGTCACGGGGCGGGGGAACCCTCCCCTCTTAAAGGAGGGCACAGTCACCCTAGAGTGGGGCCTGTGCATTTCTTGGGCTTGTTTCTGGGTGTCTTATGATGGATCACACCAGCCAAGGACTGCTTCTGACGTGACTATTAGCCTGTCCAGGCTACTGTCCCCAGGAAGAATCCAAATGGTCATTTTGCTGCTTAGATAAACCAAGCTGACTCAGTCCTTCCTTTAAAAACTTCCAAACCGGTCAGGTAGGAAGCCAAGGCATCCTCAGTCCCAGGAAGCCCCACCCTTTGAAGCTGCTGGAGAGTCAGGAAGAAGGCTTCCAGGTGAGAGTCTTAACCTTTGATCCTGCCCTTTGCCCTGCTACCTAGTGTGTGGCCTCTCAGGAGACCCCAACCCCCATCCTGAGGTGGGGGCCCAGAGGGACTGTAAACAGTGCCCTAAAGTAAACAGGGAGAAAGATACCCTGGGAGAAAGAGGGTGGGGGAGCAACTAGCCTACCATGATGTGAGCTCCTGGTTGAAAACAGCATTGCTGGCTGGTGGTTTACACTCCTTATGGCCACATCAGCAAGGGCAGCCAAGACACAGCACCCAGGCCTGCCAGGTTACAGGCTATCTACCTTACCATACTTTCACATGATCTTAGGGAGGGAAGTAGTTGAGTTCATCGTCCCTTGATTGGAAACTGAGGCACAGAATGGTTTAGTTACATGCAACTTGAACTCACTTCCCAAGTGAGGGCTTGGATCTGAATGAGTCAATCCTCGAATCTGTACACCTGGCTACCAGTCAGGGTGGGTATCTCACCATCCATTTCTGGAGACTAATTGATTATATATTAATTTAACTTTCGAATTATAGCTGTCCTGAACTCAGGACCCTCCTGCCTTCATGTCCCAAGTACTAGGTTTACAGTCAGACACCACCAAGCCCATGGGCATCTTATTAATGTTATGAGCAGAAACCATCCAGTCTGATCCCTACAGTTTATAAAAGTAGCCTCAAAAGAAGTTGCTTTTTGTGACTTGGCTTACTGATGTCAAGAGGGATTGGCACCCAGGCTCAAGACTTTAATCCCATTCTCATCCTAGTCCTTAGGACTGTACTGCCGAAAAGTCCTGGCTCTGTGGGGTGTCCTCTCTTAGCTCCCACACTGTCTAGAAGGGGCAGTCCTATAAATAGCACCTCCTACTCCCACCCCCACCATCAGGGTACCCTCCTGATGGGACTAGAGAGCAAGCTTCTACAGGCCAGGGAATCCTGTCAGCCGTCCCACTTGCTCATCTTAAGAGCCTTTGGCAGACTTTGGCAGTGTCTCACGTGTAAGAGGAGCTGATTGCTGCCTTTCCCAAAGTCCCTGGGGACACTGGCAGTTTCAGATGAGGAAGCGCCTGAAAGCATGTGTTGCCTACCCAACAGGGACCACAGGTCAGCTCTCTTTTGCCCTCTCAGCAGCTTTTAGAAGACCACAGAGAGCTATCACATGCCCATAGGGAGAAAAGCCTGAACTGCAGCGTTGAATAATCCTCACACCCCTGTCTGGGTATTGGCCAAAGTCCCCTCCCTGGGAAGTTTTTCTTCTCCTTTCAGTGGCCATTTCCTCATCCCCTCACCAAGCACTTCTGTTGACCATATCCTTGAGCTAGTATGTCTGCCTGATTCAGTGCCCATGGCTGGAACCCATTTCAGAACCTCGGGATCCAGATCCAGCTGAGGTGCTCTGTGAGAGGAAGAACCCAGGGTCAAACAGAACCTCGTGTCTCCCTCCGAAGCTCCTGAGGCAGTCCCGTGCCCAGCTTCTGCAGGTTGAAGAGCTCACACAACCACGGAGGGCTTAGGAGCCTGACTTGCCTCCACCTGTGGGCAGGAGACCCCACGTGGCATCACCAGGCCTCTGTTAGAGACGGAGCATCCCCTGCCCCGGCCCATTGGGTTCTATGAGTGGCTTGGCATTGTTGCTTCAGTATGGCTGTGGGACCAGCTTGAGAGAGCCTGTTAGGAGGTGACTGCGGGAGGATATAGAGACTGCGAGATTTGGAAGCTGTGTGAGAGGAGGCGCCGGGCCTCTATGAGCCTTAGTCTCCTCAGCTGTAAAAATGGGTATGATAGTCTCTGCCCTGTTTCCCCCACAAAACTGTAGGAAGGTCTTCTCACCAACAGCAATGGGGGGAGGGCTGGCCACCATGTATCCTCATGGGCCTCCTGCCCAGGGGGAGGCCATGTCCTTCTGAAGACCCTTGGATGAGAGACAAAGAATCTGTCTCACTGGTTTGACATCCTGTAGATTCAGGAGGAAATGGCAGCAATTCTGCAGGAATCAGCGCTGACTGGACGTTGCAGACATTTCTTCAGTCTCTGCCGTCAGCGGTGATGAGCTTTGAGTGTGGGCAAGGAAGTCCTGCTGCAAGTGACTCAGCACCCATCAAAGTTCCCCACAACACAGCCTGCCTGCTGAGGCTCAGGCAACCCTGGGAGAAGCTGGCCTCTGCCAGCAGAGAGCATACGCTCCTAGGGCTTCAGAAGAAGATGTCCAGAGAGAACAGAGTCCTATCTGCAGAGCTGGCTTCTCCTCGCCTCAGGAGGAATGGTCTGGAGTAAGAAGGTTTAGGAAAAGTTGAGAGGCCGAAAGCATGGAACTAGATGTTGGCATTCCCAGTACCAGCTCTGGCTACCAGCCCTATTTTACATGATGAGTCCTCTGGCCCGTCACGGACCCTAAGTACCTCCATCTGTCAAATAAGGGGTTTTGCATGGTGATGCCCGGCTTTTTTTAGTTCCACATGTCATAGCTGTGGGACTTTGGAGACACCACCCAGAACTCCTCTGCCTCAGGCAGCAGAGAGTGTCCAGAGACCGAATGCTCCCCCAGGAACTTGTAACCCAAAGCCCAGTAAGGTCACACTGACCCCACCCAGGTAATGGCTGCACAGGTAATGGGAGAGGAAAGGGAAATAAAATGGCATGAGCTGAACACCTGCCAGAGCCCTGGTGTACAGGGCTTGTGTTATCTACTACTTTTGACACCTGTCAACGTTGGCCTGGGAATCCCTGGACCCCATCCAGCCTCTGTGACCCAAGCCTGAGCCTCCTGAGTGTTCTGTGTTTCCGACAGTAAACTGCAGCAGAACTTGACCACAGATGTGCATGTTGTCAATTGGAAATACCCAAACTTCTCTCTGCATCCCGAGCCTGAGTCACCCTCTAAGACAATGGTCCCTTTGAGGCTTAATCTAACCCTCCCATGCAGTGTGCTCTGTGCAGGCCTGGCCCAGGTGGTACTCAAAGAATTGGTGAAAAGCCACGTTTATGGTGGTGCACGCCTTTCGCCACAGCAGAAGCAGGTGGAACTCTGTGAGTTCCAGACCAGCCTAGTCCACATAGTGAGTTTTCGGCCAGCCAGGACTACATCGTGAAACCCGGTCTCAAAGGAAGAAATGTCTGGGGGCAGGGAAGGCCACTGGAGAGATATTGGGGAAGCACTTCCTGGCAACAAAGTGCCCCCTGACTTTAGGGGTCATGGCTGTCCTCCTTAGACACTTTAAGGCTGCACTTTGGATCTTGTCTCTGAAACATGCATGGTGAGCCAAGACCCCTACTCGTGCCTCCTCCCAGGCCTGAAGAGACGGACTGGGCCGGGAGCTGACACCTGTTTGGATAGGTTTTTAGATACAAAGAGATTCCATTTCTCCAGTGGGACGCCAGCCAAGCAATGCCTGTCCAGACAAACCAGGCCTACCTTGTGGAGAAAGCCTGGACAGGTTGTAATGAGAAAGTCTCAGCTGGGCAGCCAGCCAGCTAACTTCCTACAAAACTGTTGGTGTTGCTGTTGCATCATCGGGGGCCACCTCAGACTGTGGGAAGTCAGTCTCATGGACACTGGGCATGAGGCCAAAGCACCTATCACACTCACAAGCGAGAGTCTGGCAGGCTCGGCCACTCAGCAGAACCTCTTGGCTGTGCAGTGGTGTGCAGGGAGCAGTGGGTGGAGGATGGACTCGTGTGCTAAACACATTCAGACCTCAGTGAGCCTGGGACCAGAAGGAGCATTAGGTGTGAGCTGCAGAGCAGCCCAGTGTGCTCCTGGGTAATGACCACACTGCTAGGTCTAGGTCTAGAGGGTCTTCTTGAGTGTCAGTCTGTAATATAAAGGGACAGCACCACAAGGAAATTGCTTCCATTTTGCGTGTAGGTGGCAACAATTCAGAACGATGGGTGTAGATGTCTGACGTGTCCTGGGAAGCCCAGAGCTGGATGGAGGCCTGTTACACCATCAGTCTCCATCTGTGGTGGCACTCACTGGCATGCTAACCCAGGATGGGTGCCGCATGCTTTAGTAAGCATTAGAAGGGCTCTCCGGGCTGTGAGAGATCCAGCGATCATGTCCTGGGCCTGAGTGCCTCTCTAGATCAGGGGCTTGGTTGGTTGTTTGGTTGTTGTAAGACCCTGGTGTGTAAATTATCCGCCTGTTTCAGTTGTTGTCTTCAAAGGCTTACTGACTGTCTGCTAACCTAGGCCTAGTCCTGGAAGCCTCTAGCCTCCATACAGGCTAACCTAGGCCTAGAATGTTTTCAGCCTCTGACTTAACTGCTTAATAAGCTCACCCTTTCTTCTTCTTGCTGAGCTCTGGGCTGGCAGGCTCAACTCAGCTGTATTGACTCAAAACTCCTCTCCCAACTGACTTAATTAGTCTGGCCTTTCTCTCAGCCTATTAATTGCTCTGCTTGGCCTCAAACTAAGTCCAGCAATCTTTTGTAATCTCCTGGCTTCTTCTCATTTTATGGGTTATTCAGTCTTCACCAGAGTTCTCTCTGCAACCTCTCTATTACTGTCTCAGTAAACCGCCTCTTTTCTCTGCATTGCCCCATAAGTAGCTTCCCTTTCTCTTCTTGTGAGAGTTGCTCATACCCTGTTCTGTCAAATCTTTCTCTGATTCATTAACTTTTCTGCCTCAATTAGGCATCACTTTCAAACATGGGTGCTTCCTTCTGCAAACTACTTTTACCTTCATTGTTTGGGATTAAAAGCATGTACCACTACGCCTGGACCTAAGCTTTTCTTTACCAGAAACTTGCTCTATACCAGATCTGCTTACCTCTGTCTCTTGGATTAAAGGCATGTTTGTATTCCAGCCAGATCACACAGACCTAAAAGGTCTTTGGATGTAATCTCTTGCCAGAATAGCCATGTTCTGATTTAAAATTTCTCTACACTGGTGACCCACCAGCCAAAAATAACGGCACAGAGACTGTTTAAAGTTTCAAAGCCTAGGCCTTAGCTGGGCAGACTCTCAACTAGCTCATTTAAGTTAACCCAACCACCTAGCCCCGTCTGGCCACTTTTCATGTGTCTCCTGCCAAAACGATCCTCCTCTTTCTTCTTCCCAGAGTTTCTTTCTCTGCCCGGAAGTTCTGCCTTCCACTTCCCATCCTAGCTATTCCTGCCCTAGATTATATAGTGAGACTTTGTCTTGGAGGTTAAAAAAGAGTGTGTGTGGGGGGGGGGAATGACCTCCTTTTTGCCATGTGTATGTTTAATAGACTAAATTTCAAGCCGTGGCTTTAATTTTATTTTGAGAAGCAGTGGTTATAACATGCTTCATATAAACAACACTAATGTAATAATATCTGATTTCTATAAGTTGCAGGCACACAAGTGCTGTGACTCTACGTTCATAAGTTGATGGAATATATCTTAAAGCCCCTCCCCATGGAGACAGGCTCCTCTGGGGCTGACTGTGAGTCCTGCCTGGTAGAGACTCCCATCGTGCTACTGCCAGTCTGACCTTCTGTCTCTGTGCTGCAGGTGGGCTGACAACTTCAAAGCTGAAGGCTGTGGAGGAAGCGAGGAGCATAGCTTCAGCCACCCCTTCCTCCAGGTACCAACCATACCCTCCTGCCCATCTCCCAGGCTTCTTCCAGGCACCCTGGGGGCCAGTCACTTTCCTGGCCAAGGGATGAAGCTACCCTGATTTCCCCCAAAGCCATCTACCTCTCTCCTCTCCCAGAATAGGGCCAGAGTCCCAAGAGCACCTCTGGAAGGGGCATAGTCCTCTGTGGGAGGTCTGCATAAGTCCTGACAAATGAATGGCCATGCTCTCACCATGACCCCCCTGGACACATGGAATGTATTAGTTCCAGTGTTTTGGACATCTCCCTGGAGCCCAGAATTTCACGGGGATGGATGGGGACAATGAAAGACACCCTATTTCTAGTCAGAGTTGGAAGACTCAGGTTTATTCCCCCGTGTGTTAGCAGCTGGCTTTCAGCCCTTCCGGGAGCCTTTGAACCTGTCTGAGTCTGTTTCTGTATCTGGATTGTAAAAGATTGGCCCGGTGGGTTGATTTTTACGCCATGCCACACCCCCACAGGATGTCCAGTGAGATGTCCTGGGGTCCCCGTGACAGGCCTAGGCGCCTGGATGGCGTCAGAGCTGTTCTGCTTTTGTCTGTTTGACATTTTGAGGTTCTAGGTAAGCTCTGAAATGCAGCTATATTAAACAAAAAGCAGTGCCACTGAAGGCAGCCCCAGAGACCCTGCAGCGCTGAGTCCTCAAATCTTGTCCCTTCAGGCAGTGGGCATGTTCCTGGGAGAGTTTTCGTGCCTCGCTGCCTTCTACCTGCTCCAGTGCCGAGCCACAAGGCAGTCAGATTCCAGTGTGGAGCCCCAGCAGCCCTTCACCGCCCTACTTTTCCTGCCCCCAGCCCTGTGTGACATGACTGGGACCAGCCTCATGTACGTGAGTAAGTAACCTGGCCAGGGAGGCCATGCTTACGGGACCACCAGTGACTAAGCACCCACCACCCACCTATCCTACCACTCCCCGACAGACTTCACTCTCAGGGCCAAGCTCATCTTGTTCCTTACCCTCTAGGGACATTTTGGTGGCAGCCAGCCTTTGCCCTTAACCTCCAATAATCACGACTTTCTTTCCTTTGCTAGGCCTGAACATGACCACTGCCTCAAGCTTCCAGATGCTGCGGGGCGCAGTGATCATCTTCACAGGCCTGTTCTCAGTGGCCTTCCTGAACCGAAGACTGTTGCCAAGCCAGTGGCTGGGCATCCTGACCACCATTGCGGGACTGGTGGTGGTCGGCCTGGCTGACTTCCTGAGCAAGCATGACAGTGAACACAAGCTCAGTGAAGTGATCACAGGTGAGGTCAGGTGGGAACCAGAGGCTGCTTCTCCTGTCCCCTCCCCTCTGGACGTCTAGCATGAAGCCATCCCCCAGCTTGATCCATGCTCTGCCATGTGTGTCCGTGTGTCTGTTTCTGTGTGTGTGTCTGTCCTGGGTTGGACCATGTACCCACTCTTGATGGGTAGAAGTGTGAGGGAGACCAGAAGAATATGACTGCACCAAGAAAGAGAGACAAGCAGCATGAGGAGCCTGTGCAGTCCTGCAGCTCATGCTCACAAATCTGAACTGCTGGTTTGGAGAGGGACAGAAGGACCAGTTATGGACACATGCAACCCAGACCCCAGGAGGAACTACCGTGGCACATTTTACAATGATGAGCTCTAGTCAGAGTCCCATTTAAACCTGAAGTGCCTTGTCTCAAGCGTGTTGCTCCTGAAAGGACCTGCCTACCCCAGGTGCAGTTCTCAGGCCGAGGCAGGCCTCTGAACCTCCGGAACCCCGGGTCTGCCTGCCGTCTTACCCTCAGGCCTAGAAGTCAGGCAGCTGACTTGCCACACTCCGTCCCTGTATCCTCCTGTCAGGGTTCCAAGGAGCCCTGCTTCATGTGAGCCTCTTTCTCCTCAGGTGACTTGTTGATCATCATGGCCCAGATCATTGTTGCCATCCAGATGGTGCTAGAGGAGAAATTTGTGTACAAGCACGACATCCACCCACTCAGGGCGGTGGGCATCGAGGGTGCGTGTGGGCGCAGGCCTGGGGGGGCGGGCGGTAGCAGGTGGGACAGGCATGCCGGGGCAGCCTGTGCTGTGAAATTCGTAAAAGTGGACCGCAGGGCCTCCATAGAGGACATGGGTCAGGGGAGAGGAGACAGAGGAAAGCGAGCGAGTCACCCCTCTAGAGGAGGTCGCAGCCAGCAAGGGGCCAGACAGCACACTTGAGCTTCAGCCAGATAGAGGCAGGGTACCTCCTTTGCTGGACAGTTCTCAGTCTCTTGGGGCAGGAAAGGTGACGTTGGAGCCACAACTCCCAACAGGCAGGAGGAGGGAAGAGAGACTTCCTGGCAGGGCAATGGCGTGAGTTGCTAGTTGTGAGTTTGGGAGCCGGTGAGTAGTCATTTGAATGCAGTATAGGTATGACATGGAGGCAGATGGATGGATCCCAGGAGTGGACCACAGGAACCTAACAAACACACAGGTTCAGAGATGAGAGGTGGCCTGCCTGTGGGCCGTGTCGGGAGACCCCAGGGAGGGTGGAGAATGTGACGCACTCTCTTGCTTCCCCCAGGCTTCTTTGGCTTCGTGATCCTCTCCTTGCTCCTTGTACCCATGTACTACATGCCAGCCGGCTCCTTCAGCGGGAACCCCAGGGGTACGCTGGAGGACGCGCTGGATGCCTTCTGCCAGGTGGGCCGACAGCCGCTGATCGCCGTGGCCCTGCTGGGCAACATCAGCAGCATCGCCTTCTTCAACTTTTCGGGCATCAGCGTCACCAAGGAACTGAGTGCCACCACCCGCATGGTACTAGACAGCTTGCGCACCGTTGTCATCTGGGCCGTGACCCTCGCGCTGGGCTGGGAGGTCTTCCACCCCCTGCAGATCCTTGGTTTCCTCATCCTCCTCCTGGGCGCTGCCCTCTACAATGGGCTGCACCGTCCGCTGCTGGCCTGCCTGTCCAGTGGCTGCCGCCTCCCTGCCCAGGAGGGAGAGCAAGAGAGACTGCTGGGTGACAGCCGGACTCCCATCAATGAAGCCAGCTGAGCCCATGGTGGGCTCTCTGCTGCCGCTGGATGGCTGGGGCCATGCAGACTGGTGGGCCATGAGTGCCCTGTCCCCAAGGCCTTGCCCCACCCCTCCCTACCGACCCCTCTGGGCAGCTGCTGCCAGAGAGGGTGGCAGGACACCAGGTCCTCTTTTATTCTTGATGCCTGTGATGTTGGGACACAGCCCCCACGGGCCAGGAAATGGTAGCCGCTCTCAGCCTCCAGTTCTGCTGCACTAGAAGCAAATTGTGAACTTGAATGGCAGGAATTTACAACCCTAGTATTTCTGTGTTATGCACTAACTTGTCATAGTAGATTATTTAGCTTATGAGTCATAAGCTACAAAGACGTCAGTGAACAGGCTCACATCAGAACTAAGAGACGCATTCTCCAAACTTGAGAGATACTCGAGCTTAATCCTGTGTGAAGAACCTAGCAGGCTGTGCTGCAGACTTAGTGTGTGCTGCAGACTCGGTGTGTGCACCAGGTGTGTGCACCAGACCTGTCCACTCTGCAGCGAGGGTATACATGATGTGCCCTTGGTGCCTTGCACCCCAACATCCTGTGGGTCTCTGATTGTCACTAGCCTCAGAAAAGAGGTATGGTACAAAGGTACCTCTACTCCTCGTGATTTCTTTTATTTTTTTTTTCTTTCTTTTTTTTACACTGTGCAGCCCTGGCTGTCCTGGAATTCATCATGTAGACTGGGGTAGCCTCAAACTCACAAGGGGTCCACCTGTCTCTAACTTCCTCAGTGCTGGAATTAAAAGTGCACGTCATCGTGGCCAACACTTCTTTGATGTTTTGATGTTCTGTTTTTCATACTCCAAGGCTCCTCTGTCTGGGAAAGTCTATAGGGGGATTCCAGGCAGCCCTTAGAAATCACTTCACAAACCCATTTTGTTGAGTCACATTGTGTTGTGTTTGAAGCAAGGTGTTATTGTGTAGCACCAGCATTCAACTTCCTATGTAACCCAGAGCTGGCTTTAAACTCAGTCCTCCTGCCTCAGCCTCCCGAGTACTGAAATGACAGGAATCTACCACCAGCAGAGCTTCTGTTTTAAGGTAAGGAGACTGAAGTCCAGAGTTGCAACCTGTTTGGCAAGTGGGATCTGTGTCTGGCCGTCAGCTTGGGCCAAAGACCTGGGAGAGCCCTGATCTATGCGTCTGTGTGACTGTGTTAGTGAGAGCTAGAGCAGGCGTGGCTCACAGCCCCACTTCTAGCAATCCAGACCACAGTGCCCACCAGGATGGCAGACCTACAGGGCTCTCCTTTATTGGCATCCCCAGCATGGGTTAAATGCTTAAACCCTCCCTCTCATGATGTCTGCAGAAGCATGCACAGAGGGAAAAGCCATGGCACTCCCAGAAGGGTAAGTGGTATACACATAGCCAGCATCCCTTCCAGCCCTGTGTGTTTTGATTCCAAAACTGGTCCCACTATTCTATGGGTCTCTGTAGGTCTTCGGGGTGGATTTCTATGGCTGGGCTAAATGCCTAACATTACTGTTACGCTGCAGGAATTCACCCTGAATAGAAAAAAAATGCAGCAGGAGCCACAGGGCCCTGGCAACCCTTAATCCCAGCATTGCTATGGCATTGAATGGTTGACTGGCAGCTACATAGTAAACAAAACACCTCTTTCTTTTAAGAGATTATTAGGGGAAAGGGCCCTTGATGAGCAAGGCCCTCAGTTTACATTTGATTCCAATAGATTCTATTGGTATGTCAAGGAAGGAACTCCTCCATTTCCTTAGCCCTGAGTCCCAGGGACTTGAGCTTCTCCTAGTGTGCCTCACAGGGAGAAGGAAATGAGCTTCTGTACCCATTTTCTCAAGGTAGCAGAGACAGTATGGCAGCTGCCTCATGCAAAAACAAAAACTGGGCCCCCACAGTGTTCTTTTGGACTTTATATTTTAAAAAGAAATAGAAAATAGTCAATGTAAGGAAAGAGAAAGGGCCTAAGAGGCCTAAGAGTAGCATCTGGAATCAATGTTGAATGTTGAAAGCACAAACATCACTTACTCCTTCCAGTGAAGACCTAGAGCCCAGGGCTGTGGGGATGCTCAGCAGTTAAACCACTGACCTCCCCACAGCCCTCAGTGGAAGGAGCACACTGACTCCTGACTTTGTCCTCTGACCTCCAAATGCATGCCGTAGCACACATACCCACATTCACATACATGTCATACACACATGGTAATTCAAAAACTCCTGAAAGACTGATGCCCAGAATGCAAACGGCTTTCTCACGTCACAGCCTGTGACAAACAATGCCAGGTGCCCTGCTTCCTTGCCCGTCCCATTGTGCCACAGATGGAGAGACCATAGCTGGCTAAACATGCTATGTGCTAAACAGGCATGTGCCACCATGCCTGTCAGCCAACATCTGCTAACCCCAGATAGCAGGA
Organism: Psammomys obesus; assembly: GCF_907164565.1. Classification (NCBI taxonomy): domain Eukaryota; kingdom Metazoa; phylum Chordata; class Mammalia; order Rodentia; family Muridae; genus Psammomys; species Psammomys obesus. The sequence goes on from NW_026585644.1 coordinate 33,840,298, forward strand.
GACTCGGAAATCTTAAAAGTTTGGGTTACCATTCTTAAAACATTTGGGGGGCAGGGGGGCTAAACTCTGAATCTTAGAAGTTTGGGTTACCATTCTTGAACATTTTTTGTGGGGGAGGGAGGGAGTTGAGACAGGGTTTCTCTGTGTAATAGTCCAGGTTGTCCTGGAACTCAGTTTGTAGACCAGGCTGGCCTCGAACTCACAGAGATCCACCTGCTTCTGCCTCCCGAATGCTGTGCCACCACTGTAGTTCTCCCACCTGGGGGCTGCCTTAAAGCAGCCGAGGAAGTCAGGAGGGTCTGGAATGGCCTTGGGAACAGCTGAACAAAGAACATATGACCGTAGGGGAGTAGTTAGGGGCACCAAGTATTGAAACTAGGCACTTCAAGGATGCTTGATTTGCATTATACAGCACACTCCAATCCTAAGAGTAGAATGTCAGTGCTTGACTAACATATAGATAAGCACAGGGAGGGGAGAGCAAGCAGGGAGCTGTGTTAGAGGCCATATGTAAAGTGCGGCTAGGGGAGTCTATAATCTAAAGGCACTCTCCAGGTGAAGTCAGGCAGAGAGCAGGGGCGAGAGGAGGGAGTTCAGCCTTCAGTGCCAGCCTTTAGCAGTAGCTCCTAACTCCTAATGGCTATCCGGTCCAGGCCAGAACTGCAACCTCAAGCAGCTGCGTACCTCCAACACACCTCTACCTAGCTTGAACATTGAACACCTTTTTAGGCATGGCAAAATGTGGGGCCTGGGTTACACTGGAACCAGGAGGAGGCAGTCTGGAGCAGGAGTGGGGTCAAGTAGGGTCCAACCTCGGAAATCTTGAGAGTGATAGGAGTGAGGAGCACTCCCTCCTCTGCCCTGGGTCTTCATGTCCTGGCACATGTAGTCCCCTGCCCCCCTCCTGCCTTTGCCCACCAGAGGAGGCCACGTAGTCACAGCCAGGTTAAACTTCCCCTCTTACAGAGTCATATCCTCATGCAAATGAGGCATTTCCAGCATCTTAACCCCTCAGCCAACTGTACGCTCACTGGGGAAGCCTCTACCCACTCCCCAAGGTATAAATAACCTATTTCCACACACCCCCCGCAAAAAAACCCCCTTCCCCCCCCCCCCCCCCCCCCCCCCCCCCCCCCCAGTCAATGAAGCCTGCCTCCCAAGAGTGAGTTCTGGGGCAGTGCCACTATAGCTTTCCAGCCCTTAATCTCAGCATTGCTGCTGGGAATGGTTGAGTGACAGCTCAAAAACAAAACACTAAAGCGTTTGGGATTTGGGAGGAGTGGCCTATATGTAGTCCGGAACTGACTTTTGAAATCCTGTCTTAAGAGTGAGTGTGAGTGCAGCATTGGGCTGCATTCTGTACTGCTGCTATTTATGGTTTATATAATGCCATAACTAGATTCTTTGCCACAAGATAAAACTGATAACCCAGAAATCAGGATTTTGTAGTTTTTTGTTTGTTTTTTTGTGCCCCTTTCTCCCACTGCTGGGCTTGAGAGAAAGGCTTCCCTGTGCCTGGAGAGGCTCATGAGGTTGGTTTGCCACATGGGGATCCTAGGGGTTAAGAGTTCATTCATTGCCCTGGGGTTCCTCAAAACAAACAAACAAACAAACAAGCAAAAAACAATGCTCCACTGCTGCTGCTTTCCCTAAGCATTGAAAGGAACTGCGGTGTAACTGCCCTGCCTTCTCCTCTAGGCATTTCCTCTTTGCACTGCCAATGGAATCCTTTTTTTAAATTTACTTATTATTTTTACAGCATTCTGCCTGCATGTGTGCTGGTGTACCAGAAGCAGGTACCAGAGCTCACGATAGATGGCTGTGAGCCACCATGTGGTTGCTGGGAATTGAACTCGGGACCTTCGGATGATCAGTCAGTGCTCTTAACCTCTGAGCCATCTCTCCAGCCCACCCCCATCTCCTTTTTAAATGTGTGTGAATGTATGTATGTGCATGTTCAAGTACATGTGTGTAAGCAAATGTATACATGTGTGTGTATGCATGTAGAAGCCACAAGACAAACTCAGGAAAACACTGTCCCCATCTTATACCAGTAGCGCTAGAGCAGGATAAATCAGATCCATTACCAGAAAGGAGAGCCATAGCCCAAGATAGTCTTTAAGAAGGAAAAGCGACTTCCTAGTCAGTGAACTCTCCCAGTGTCGAAATAAGTGTCACTACCTGTACTGTACAAGAGCAAAACTATCAGTATGGCAGGCAAGTGAATCCCCAAAGTCTCAGAGCCAGCAAACCAAAAGCTGGGATCCAAGCTTATAGAAAAGCTTGTATAGAGGCTGCATTCAAGCTGTGCTCCTGGGCTGAGTCAAGGTGGGACTGTGGGTTCTGACCATGAAAGTGGCCCTAAAGTTGGGTGTGTTTGTACATGTCTATGTACATGCCTGTGTGTGAGTGAGTGTGTTGGAAATTGAACCCAGGGGGCCTCATGCTTGCTGGGCAATCCCTCTATGAATGAGCCATATCGCTGTCCCTCTTATCACTTCTGATTTTCAGACATGGTCTTTCTAAGTTATCCAGAACAGTCTTTGGCTTTCCCTGTAGCTCAGGCAGTTCTTAAGCATTCAGTCTTCTTCCTCAGCCTCCCAAGTAGATGGTAATGACCACCATACCCATAACATTGACATTTTTCAAGCCGTCAGACCTCTCAAGGAATATATTAAATACAGAAGAAAAAAACTTCAAGCCGAGTGTGGTGGGGCCTCAAAGACATTGCCCCTTGAGTCAGACTAACACTGCTCTTGTCCCCCCACCCCCACCCCGTAACTTCTCACAGTGTTGCCCAAGCCAGAGTGTATCTCTTCCAATTAGCATGAGCAACCTGATGGTTCCCAACTCCCAGGTCCCCATGTTGATACCAAATCAGCCAAGCACAGTATAGGCCAGAACTCTGAACTTAAATGATCTTCTCTCAGACTCCAGAGAGGCCAGGACTTCAGATATGTGCCTTTGTCCCGATTTCACTCTTCAGTACAGAAAGTGAAAGCACCATGAGAAACAATGGTGTGGCCACAGAAGGTGGACCCCACTGCTAGGTGCCAGGTTCAAATCCCAACTCACCTGCTCATTCCTGCGTGATGTCAGCTTTGGCTGAGGGAGTCTGTCTCACATTCAATGGCACAGCCAACTCATGTCTTTCCCTTTCTGTCTCCTGGGCTGAACTTCCCCAATAGTTGTGAGGGTTTCTGTGATCTACAGTTTATTACTTTTGTTCCATTCAGCTCTTGTAGAGCTCAGAGACAAGACGGCTAGTGTTCACAGGACTTCTTCAGCACACTTTGTTTTCATTCATTTATTAAAACACACACACACACACACACACACACACACACCAGTAGTTCAACTAGTTCAAAAAACGAAAATCTGCAAAAATGTGTACATTAATAAGCACCACTTCCTCTGTACCTTAACCTGCCCACCACTGCTGTGTCACAGCCACATAGCTTCAGCAGTTTCTTATGAATCCTAGACTCTGTCTTCTATCTAGCATTCCACTTCTACTGTAATAAAGGGCTGTCTAAAGCAGAGTTCATAACTGAAGGTTGTCTCTGTCTAATTAGCAGTTGCTGAGGATTTCTCCAGTCCTTGTTGACTTGGATAATTGGAGGTATGAGGCAGGATCATCTGTCTGTGATTTGACTATAACTTTAAAGGACTTCGTGAGGACCTTTTTTTCTCTCCTCTCTTTTGTATTTTAAGTATGAAATTTTGATGTACTAAGAACATACATAGAGCTGGGTGTGATGGTGCACGCCTTTAATCCCAGCACTTGGGAAGGCAGAGGCAGGCAGATCCCTGTGAGTTCAAAGCCAGCCTGGACTGCAAAGTAAGTCCAGGACAGCCAAGGCTGTCTCAAAAAGAAAAAAAAAAAAAAAGAAAGAAAGAACATATATGGTATATGAGCATCAGTCTCTGGAACTGCTTTCACTTCCCAGTCAGAAACTGTGTGTAAACAATAGCTCCCTTACCCATCCTGCCAGCTCCTAGCAAACACCATACTATTTTATGTCTATCTCAATGAATTTTACCACTCTTGCAATCTGCCTCGTATCAGTGGAACCACGGACTAGTGATCTTTTTGTGACTAGCTTATGTCACTTAGCATGATGGTTTCAAGGTTCATCCATGTGGCTTATCTCAGAAATTCTTTCCCTTTTTAAGGTGAATAATGCACCATTGTATATTCATTTCCTTTATTCATTTGCTGATGGACAGGTACTTTTCACTATCTGGTTATTAGTAAAACTGCTGTGAGCGTGAGTGTATCTGTATCTGCTGAAATTCCTGCTTCTAGTTCTCTTGGATATCTAACATGGACTTCCGGACCATATATTATTCTGTGTTTAAATTTTGTGTCTGTGGGTAGCATTCTGGGAATTGGACACACAACCTTGTGTATGAGGTCCATGCATTGCCATTGAGCCGTCATCAGTCTTTGGTTGGAAGGTTGGTTGGTTGGTTGGTTGGTTGGTTGGTTGGTTGGTTGGTTGGTTGGAGCACCACCCCCACCCCCCACCCCCAAAAAAAAATCTTACTACATAGCCCTGACTAGCCTCGAAATCTATGTAGTTAGGCTGTCCCTGAACTTGTAATAAACCTGCTTCTACCTCCCAAGTGCTGGGATTAAAGGACCCACAGATGAAGTCAGAGTGCCTACGCCCAGTCATTTCCCAGAGTCCCCACCCCTGGACCCTGCCGCTCCTGGGGACAGCAAGCGGTCCTCCGGCTTTTAGAGGACTTTTCAGATTCGAACCGTGACACATTTGCGTAGCAGCTGGACCATTTCACACCACCTACCCCAACGTTGCACCAGGCTTCTATGAAACCACTGATTATGTAAGTATTTTCCTGATTAGACTCCACGTTCATGGTAGAACATTAAAAACAACAACAACAACAAACTCAAGCAAAATGACGAAATTGAAATTCTCTTTATTCTAATTACGGAGACACGACCTGTATTCCTATTACTCCCAGGAGAAAGGGAAAAGCCGGTTTCTCTCGGCCAGTTCCGTCATCGTGCTCGACAGCATGGTCCAAGAATAGTACTGGCGCCTGCCCTGCCTGGACCTTGTCCTCAGCTCCCATCGTCCTGGCTGTCCCCACTACCCTATCTTCTGAAAAGTTCACGCAGTTAACCTTCGGCATCAGATTTGCTGGTTGCTCTCGGGAAGGTCACGGGTGCCGTGCGGAGCTGTCACACTCTTGGGCATGCCGTTTCGGCATTTTTAAAGCCAGCCCGACGTTGATAGGAAAGCATAAAACATTTGAGGAAATGAATTCGACGAGCCCACCACGCGCAGCGGAACGGAACCGTCCTTTTCCCAGAGGGCGCCTCTGAAACCGAGTCCCGCCAGTCAGACACCAGCCAGCAAAGGGTAGGGGAAGCCCCGCCTCCATCCGCTTCTCCAAGTACCCATTGGCTGACTCTGCGGCCAGATCTTTAATCTCATTGGTCGATCCGGATGTCGCTCCATGCCGGCGTTCCAGAGCCAGCCACTGAGAGTCGCGGAGTTGGGGATTTTAAAAATGCGGTGGGCGGGGCGGCTGGATGTTTGAACTGATGGCGGCGCAGCCCCGGCGTCCGTGAAGCCGGTGGTTGGCTCGCCCTCGCGTCCGGTTCTTGCCCCGAGACCCGAAAGCCTTAGCGGAGGCGGCGGAGCCCGGACCCTCGCGGCCAGCCATGGGCCCGCGCCGCAAAACGAGGACCCCGGCGAGGCGGCCCTCCAGCCCGGTCCGCACGCCCTCACGGCCGAGCCCGAGCCCGCGCCGCCAGCCGAGGACCCCGGGGAGGCGGCCCTCCAGCCCGGACCCCCGGCCCTCGCGATCGACCTCCCGTGTGGGTAAGCGGGCCTGCCCTGAACCTCCGAGGCCGGTGCCGTGACCTCCCGCCGGCCCGGGAAGAGTGTGTGTGTGTGTCTCGCTGTCTGTCTGAGTATGTGCTCCATGTGCTAGGGTGCTGGCGACGGCCAGAGAGGGCGTCGGAACCCGGGGAGCCAGAGCTACAAGCCCTGTTAGCTGCCGAGCCGGCTTTCCAACCCCCACTTTTCATCATCTTCTTTGCAGCGCCAGAAATGGAACCCAGGACTCCAGGCTTGCTAGGCAAGGGCTCTGCTGTAGAACAACACCTTCCCAACCCGCTGTGCCTTTCTAATTTTGAGACAGGCTCTCAGTATGGATCACTGGGTAGCCTTGGCTAGCTGGCCTGATAGCTGCTGTGTAGACCAGGCTAGCCTCGAGCTCACAGAGCTCTGCCTGCTTCTGCCTCGCCAGTGCTTGGATTAAAGGCTAAAGGGATGCACCGCTACGTTCTGTTACTTGCTTAGGTATAGAGAGGCCCTAAGGGAACAGTGTGGTCATGTTTGTTGTGCTGCCAGAGCTGAAGGATGATGTTTGCTGTCGATTTCCTGAGAAGAAGCAGCCTTCCATTACTCTTAGGGAAAAGTTTTACCTCAGATGGGCTCGCTTCTTATTGGCTATCCTACTGCCTTTGGTAGTCTTGCTTTTCAGCTGTTTTGTGACTTTTTTTTTCTCTCTCTTCCACATCTGTCCGCTTAAGCCCTCCCACCCACCAGCCTTGCCTAGATGTCCCCCTTCTTCTACCTGACTCTTGGACGTATCTGTCTTTTACGTCTAAAGGGACTTTGTGTTGTCCTTGCTACCTGAACTTAGAACGCAACCCAAACGCCTTACGCTGGCAGAGGCAAATGTGTGCTAGTATTTACAATCCTAAGGAAATTACGTATGTTTCTTTAAAGCCACCACCACGTTCCCTGTAGTCCTCGTTTCTCCGTCCTTTTCTTCACAGCTACTATTTGTTGAAAGTCTTGAGGTAGCCTAGAACATCCCTGAACTCAGAACTTACTTCCGCCTCCTGGATTGCAGGCCGGTGCCCTCTCATTTAGCCATGCTTGGTAAGGCTCCACAGAATGTGCCTGTTTCCCCAGTTCTCGGCCACACTGCATTCAGCCCAGCCTGCTCCCAGTTTCCACGGTTGCTGCCCCTGCTTCTGGTATACTCGAGTGACTGTCAGGACTGTCAGCAACTATTGCAGTCATGCCTCCAAAAACATGGCAGCGCACACTTTGCCCGCCTGCCTCTTCCCCTGTGATCCCATGCCTGTGTCTTGTAAGCACTAATAATAGTACATTGGCAACTCAGATCAGGATATCTTTTTCAGCAAGGTGAGAGCTAAAATCCCAGTGCTCTTGGCTAAGGCAAGAACAAGGTAAGCTGAAGGACAGCCTGGACTATACAGAGACTTTGTCTCAAAATATATATATGTGTGTGTGTGTGTGTGTGTGTGTGTGTGTGTGTGTGTGTGTATTCTGCCTTTCTGCGTGAACACTCTTAAGAGTTGTCAAACTTACACATCCAAGCTGACCTTGTGACTAGTACTCATTTTAGCCTCTTCATATCATCTTCTCCATTTTAACGAATAGTACAACTGCCCAACTGTCCAAGCCAGAATCCTGGCAGGTGTTCTCTTCTCTTAACCCCACAAGTCCCAGCAATTCTGCCTTGGCACACTTGGTCTCCCCTCAGCTTAGTTCAAGCCACTGTTGTTCCTTCTCCCCTCCTGCCCTCCCCTGCCACACACAGCAGAAACCTCCTCAACAGCCACTGCCCAACTCCCAGTTTTTGTCTTACACAGCAACTGGAATGTTACTTTTTAAATAAAAAACAATTTGGGGAGGAGGGGTCTGGAGAGATGTCTCAGAGGTGAAGAGCATGGCTTGCTCTTCCAGAGGACCCAGGTTCAACTCCCAGTACCCACATAGCAGCTCACAACCCTCTGTACCTCCAGTTCTAGGGGATCCTTCCAGCCTCTGCAGATGCTGTACAAACAGACATACCTGTAGGCAAAACCCCCATACACACAGAATAAAAGAAAATGATTTCTGGTATGACAGTGCCTGTCACATACATATACCAGGCTAACCCCAAGCTCAACACACCCCTATCTCTGCCTTCCAGGTGTTGGAATTGTAGGTGAGTCTATGGGTCTGGCTGTGAAGATCTTTAGTATATAAGGCCTGCCTGAAATTCTTCACTGGCTCCCAACTACTTACGTTTGCTTTTGGAGTCACAGCTTCTGTGTGTTTGATTCCAGTTCTTTCCATGTTATTTCTGATAAGTTCCGTTTCATAAGTGCTTGTTCTTACATCATTAATCTTTTTTAAAAATATTTATTTATTTATTTATTATGCATACAGTGTTCCGCCTGCATGTGCACCCGCTCGCCAAAAGAGGGCACCCAGATCTCATAGGTGGTTGTGAGCCACCATGTGGTTGCTGGGAATTGAACTCAGTACCTTTGGACGAGCAGTCAGTGCCCTTAACCTCTGAGCCATCTCTCCAGCCCCCATCATGAATCTTATAGCTCTCATCCTCCTCTTTATTTCTCAAAGTCTTTCTCTTTTGAGAGAGAATGAAGTCTCGCTGTGTAGCCCAGGCTAGCCCCCTACCTCTGCCTCTCAAGTGATAGGATTGCAAGCCTGCAGCGCCACACCCAGTTCTGTCTGCTTGAACCCCTGAGGTATAGTTGGCTTGTTGCATTTGGCTCCTTTCTTTCGTGGGTTAGTCACGTTCTTGGGTGGTGTCTGGTTGCGTTGTCTCTATTTTCTGTGAATGGCATGCCTGTTTGTTAAGGACAGCCTCCAGAGCTGGATCGGGCTGGTGGTGGGGAGAAGGCAGCTCTCTATAGCTTATCTTGTAGTTATGGTCGTCGTATTAGCTTCGGCTGTCACCTGATACAAACCTAGTCACCCAGGAAGAGGGAACTTCAGCTGAGGAATCCCTTCTGTCAGCTTGGCTGGCCTGTGTCTGTGAAGCATTTTCTTAATTGCTAATTGATGTAGAAGGGCCCAGTCCACTGTGGGCGGTGCCGCCACCTCCCCTACCCTCCCACCCCGGGCAGGTGGGCTTGGGCTAAGAAAGCTAGGAGAGAGGGCCAGTAAGCATCTTTCCTCCGTGTTTCTGCCTCCAGATCTCTGGCCTTTTCCTGATGGTGGACTGTAACATGTAAGCCAAATAAACCCTTTCCTCCCCAGCTTGCTTTTGGCTATAGAGTTTATCGCAGCATCAGCAACCAAGGTGGACCAGGGTCCTCTGTCTTTATCTTCAATGTCCCCAGACCCCAGAACACTGCTCTGTGTCCTTGGTCCACGATCCTGACTTCACCCATGAGTGAGTCTCCACCGCCACCCGCCTGGCCCAGGCCATCCCTGCCTTGTTTCTCCTCTTCCATTGCCTTTGTTGCGCTCCTCACTGCCTGGGATAGAATCTTCTTTCCCAGCTGCACCTTGAATGACTTTTCTGAAGCTAGCTGCTTCTGTTTGACAGTGCTAAGGATAGAACCCAGGGCCTTATGTGTGCAAGGCAAGTGCTCCTCCACCCACTGCCCACGCGTGTGCTTGTTTTCTTAATTGTCTAGCCAAGCTGTTCAATTAGTCAACTGAACATTTTAATTTCATTTTAATCAGTTATTGTTTACATGTACTGTTATAACATTTACTTTTTTATTGTCACTCATTTATTGTATTTAATATGTCTTGTTTATCTTAAGAACCAACACTTGAGTTGAATTTAACTCAGCTATCTTTTTTTTTTTTTTTTTTTTAAGTTAAGAGCATTGACTGCTTTTCCATAGGACTAGGGTTTGATTCTCAACACCTAGATAGTGGCTAACAACTACAGCCAGAAGACCTGCTCCCTCTCTGACGGCTGCAAGTGCCAGGCACACACATGGAGCAGGCAGAACACCTACTGGAACACAAAGATTTTGGTGGTGTTTAGTATTTATGTGTGTGAGTGTGTTTCCTGCATATTTAGGCATACTTACATAATATGTGCATGAACACACACACACATATGTGTGTGTATAAAAATATATACCAAAGAGATCGGAGGCAGGTGGCAGGGTGTTAGATTTGCTGAAGTTGGAGTTAGATGGTTGCGAGCCACCGTATGGGTGCTGGGCACCAAACCCTGGTCCTCCTAACCTAACCAACAAGCCCTCTCTCCAGCTCCAAAGTTCATTTCTAATCATATGTATGAGTACAGGTGCCCAATAAGACCAGCCATCAGTTCCCGCTGGACCTAAAGGCACAGGAAAGTGGTTATAGGCACGGTGAACTAACACAGGTGCCAGGAATCAAACTTGGATCCTGTGTGGGAATGGTATGCACTCTGACCACTGAGCTATCTCCAGATCTTAACTCATTTGGCATTCTTGTTTTCTACTAGATCTAGTTCAGGCTATCCATTTGCCTCTGGTGCTGTCTGAGGCATATCTTTCAGGTTCTGAGACGGAAATTTTTAAATTTTTCATTTTAAGTAGTCTAATATCAGGTAAGTTTCTTTTTCAACACTAGAGTGAGAAGCATTTTTTCCTTTGTCTGTGTTGCAGGGGATTGAACCCGTGGCTTCATGCAGTGCATGCTAACCAAGCACTTTATCAAAGAGCCACAGCTCCAGAGCAGAATGGTTTTATAATTTGTATTTTTATTTTCTAGTGAGAATTTGAATTTTTACCGAAGGCTGTGGCAAGCCTACATTCCTGACACTTCCAAGGGTCCACCTTGGTTTCTAATGAGCGCTGACTGGCCAACTATCTTTGCTTCCAGGGCTCCAGGATAATCAAGACAAGGGATTTATACTAGATAGTCTCTAATTCCTTCCAGCTATTAAGAAAGAAAAGGACCTAAAAACTGAAGTAAAAATTCTCAGTCTAATGGAAAGGACATGAGCTGCATGAGTACTGTGGGGCCGGACAGGAGGGGTCGCTGGGAAGGGACTAGGGCTTGAAAAAGGTTTTGTGGAAGTTAACTCACAAACCCAAAAGCTCCAACCGCAAACCAAATTCATTTAACAAGCATTTCTTAAGCACCCATCTGCCATTGCTGACATCAGCAGAGAAGTCCCCGCTTGCTCGGTGGAGTGCAGGTGGCTGTTGAAGTCTGTTGGTGTGAAGGTTTGTCTCAGCTGTGCTGCGGAGTGCCCACTTGTTTCCACTTGACTTTGCTTCCATGACCTAACTCTTTCACTCAGGTCTACAAAGGAGGCGGAGATTTCTGTGGCTTAAGGAAGTGAAGAACCTGCAGAAGAGCACAGACCTCTTGTTAAGGAAGAAACCTTTCAGCCTGGTTGTGAGTTCTTAGGATCTTTAGTCTGCCCTGGGTCACCTTTTTTTTTTCTTTTTCTTTCTTTCTTTTTTTTTTTTTTTATAATTTATTTAATTTAATTATTTATGTGCATTAGTATGAAGGTGTCAGATCCCTTAAAACTGGATTTACAGACAGTTGTGGGGCTGCCATATGGGTGCTAGGAACTGAACCCGAGTTCTTTAGACGAGCAGACAGTGCTTAACCACTGAGCTACCTCTCCATCCTGGGCTACCTTTTCTGTAAGTCTCCCAAGCATGAGAGCCCTTCTGCTTCTCACTGACATGGCAGAAGGCCTGTCTCTAACCCTTTGGGGCACTGCACATCCTCTGTTTTTATGATACTGATTTCTCCTCGCTACCTCTGACTGTTGTAGAACCTCTTGTATGGTTTCTCTCCCTACCTTGGATTGCCTTTTCTCCTCACCACACATAAGCTATGCTGGTTCCTAAGCTCCTGGGAGTCAGCAGCTACTCTTAGCCAGGCCCTAAGATCAAAGGCCAAGAGATAACAGCAGAAGTGAGGATATATTAGATACTTGGTGAGGGACCATCTACTCTTTGGTTACTCTTTTGTTTCTCTTCTGTTTCCTATCCCACTCCTCCACAGGTAAGAGAAATATGTGGGAAATTCAGTCGTGGTGTGGATTTATGTTGGCAAGCCCAGGCCTTGTTGGCCCTTCAAGAGGTAAGAAAGGGCAGGTTTGGATGAAGGCAGAGAGGAGGAAGAATATTCCAGAATTCCACAGGACTGCTTGTAGAGTACCATAGGCTGTTTCTGGCCTCCTGAAGAGAGCAGCAACGTGTAACACATGAAGGTTTGGAGAGGTCTGATGGGTGGCTACTGGGTTCACCCCAGCCTTTTCCTTCAGTTCTTTGAGTCAGGATATCTTCAAGAAAAGACCATGCAGGCCCTTCATCCATGCTAGTCTTCTCTCTCTGCCCCAGGCAGCAGAAGCGTTTCTAGTTCACCTCTTTGAAGACGCCTACCTCCTGTCCTTACATGCTGGCCGAGTCACTCTTTTCCCCAAGGACGTGCAGCTGACCAGGAGGATCCGAGGCATCGAGGGAGGGCTTGGCTGAGCTGGCAGTGTGCTGTGTCCGTAAGTCTTAACTGCTCCTCAGAGGGTGCTGCTTGTTGCTGGGAGAGAAGATTGCTCTGATGTGGGGTGTCATCCATCCCTACTCCCTTGTCATCTTACCTCTGGTCCCTAGGAAAGATTTGGCCTTTCCCAACTGCTTGGGAGGTGTGCATCCTGTCTCTTTGTACAACATTAAAGTAAAAGTGTAGAGGCTCATGCTTGTAACCCCAGGTCTTGGGAAGCCCAAGCAGGAGGATAAGAATCTTAAGACCAATATGTGGCATGAGCATGTCAACTCAGGTGCCAGGTGGGATGCCAGCCAGCTCTACATAGGGAGAGGCTTTTTTATGAAAAGGGAAGCTGGGCTGGAGAGATGGCTCAGCAGTTAAGGTCCTCTTCTAGAGGACCTGGATTCAATTCCCAGCACCCACATGGCAGTTTACAGTTGTCTGTAACTCCAGTATTATACACCCTCACACCAGGCTGGCCTCAAACTCACAGAGATCCACCTGCCTCAGCCTCCTAGAGTGCTTGAATTACAGGTGTGCACCTCCATGCCCAGTTTAAATAAAACATTTTTTTTAAAAATGAAGCTGTGAGTTATGCTCCATATTTCTGACAGTAAGTCTTGCCATTCTTCAAGGACCAGATCCCACCCTCGTTTTTTAAATTTTTGTCATTGTTTTTATTTTGAGGCAGGGTCTCACTATATAACTCTGGCAGTCCTGGAACTGGCCTCAAACTTGCAGAGATCTGTCTGCCTCTGACTATTAAAGGTGTGCACCACTATGCCTAGCTTCAGATCCCCTAATTTTGAAAGAAAGGTTTTGTTTTGTTTTGTTTGTATTTTAAATGCCTTGTTAGTAAATTTGATTCCTAAATTTCAGAGACAATACCCGGGACCTTCTAGAGGTGAAGCTAGACCAGTGGGGCCTGAGGAGCTGCCTGGTTTTTGCTGGTTTTGAACAGCGCGGACACATTGCCCTTTAAACCTTCTTTCTAAAAGAGACGGCTATGTGGCTTTTTCCTGTGACAGGAAGAAGAGACCACTCACATATTTGCATGGACATGAGACCAAAGGTCAACTTTGATTTGTGAACTGCAGGACCGTGACTGTTTGAGGGTTTCAGACACATGAGATCTGCCATGTTATGAGGGAATATTGCTATTTTAATCTTTCTGTACTATGTGCATCTTTTACCATATGTGTATTTGTACTTTTATTTAAAATATGAGGGAGAAAAATATGGGTAAAATTCCTGAATCTGTCATATAGAAAGTGCTGCCAGTCCTGCCATACAAATGCATGCCTTCCAGACCGAACTCATCGTTGGCCTGTCAGCAAACACACAGCTTTTCAGAACTCAAGCAGAATTGGATACAAAGTCTTTTCTTCCTTCTCTTCAATGCTGGGGCTTGAATCCAAAATTTTGTACATGCCAAGCATAGACGGTAATGTTAAGCTACATCCGCAGCCTGAAATATATCTTTCTGGTTCTTACCTATAAATTCCTACCAGAGGCATTCAGAAAGTCTTGTAGAAGTGGACATTTTAGTCTTAGCTATAAATCATATAAAATGTATATCATCTGGGGTTTTAATGTGTTTTTAGTATTTTTACAAGTTATTTTTAGCTTATTTGGGGAGAAAATAAAAAAGAATTACTTAATAGAAAGATTGAAACAAGTTACTGTTATAAGTGTAGATGTTATAAGCTTGTTTAATAAATATTAAGCACATTTTACACCATTTGAAACAATTGCAATGTAAACAAGAGAAGTGAGTGCTGCAGATTTGCCGCTGATGAAAAACTTGCCCTTTTGTTGTCAATAAAAGCAATGTAAGAGGTTTCCAGAAAAATGGGGCGTGCTACCTTTGGACTTGAGATGCTGAGGTGAAAATAGCAGTGAGCACAGACTGATGAAGCTGACTGAACTCAGGCCAAAGCAAAGTTCCAGGTTTCACCATTCAATGAACTTTACCCTTTGCAGAAATTTACCAGGTGATTAGGACATATGCCGCCATTCAAATAAAGCTCATCTGTGCTAGTTTTAGTGTTGTTTTTTTCAAGTGCTGAGCAGGATGAGTGTTCTCAGCACTGCAGTGTCTACTACATCCTGGCAACTATATGTAATGGTATTATTTATTCTAAGTTTTTTTAATTATTTAATTTTATGTGCATCAGGTCCCTTGGAATTGGCGTTACAGACAGTTGTGAGCTGCCCTGTGGTTGCTGGGAATTGAACCCAGGCCCTTTGAAAGAGCAGGCAGTGCTCTTAACCACTGAGCCATCTCTCCAGCCCCAATTTATTCTAGGTTTTAAGAGCCTGCGTGAGGTTTCTTATTTATGTGCGTGCATGAGGAAGTCAGACAGTTGTCTGAGGTTCCTCCGGCGCCAGCTGGCGAGCCCCAGGGATCTACCTGTCTCCATCTTCCCAGTGTGGGGATGCGACCGCTGCTGGACCTGGTTTTCTGTGCGCCTCCTGGGCATTAAACTCAGGTCCTCGTGGCCGGAAGGCGGAAGGCGAGAGCTCTTTACTAACTGAGCCATCCCCCAGCCCAGTGGTGTTGAGCTGTTTTGTTCTACCTCTGTTAGGATGCTGTGATTTGGTCTGTGATTTGGTCTGTGATTTGCAACACCACTGCACATGTGTTGGGGGTTTGTGGATGCTTCAGTTGGCATGGCTGAAGGAGTAGTTTGTGGGCTGTGGGTTGGCCTTGCTTCCTGGTTGATAGCCATACCACAGTGGTGAGCTGCTTCTGCCCCTCTGCCTTCCCTGCCGTGATGGTTATCTTCTGAGCCAAGAACCCAAGTAAGCCCTCCTCCTCAAGGTGCTCTGTCAGGTATGTGGCCAGAGTACAGTTAGCTAACATAACGCCCACTCCTCATTTGTCAGCTTGTTTGTGTGACACAGGGTCCTGCTATGTGACCAGATTGTTCTTGAACTTGTGCTCTGTCTGCCTTCGTGTGCCAGAATCTCAGGAGTGGACCACCTCACTGCTCCTTCCTAACCCTCCCGTTGAATTCATTTCTGCTTCCACATTTTTAATATCCAAAATCTTCTTTTTTTTGACTGTTTCTTTTTTATAGATAAAATGCCAGTTGGCACTCACTCAGTAAAACGTATTGCTGGAGAAGAAAAAGGGACGATCAGGAAGCTGCTGGTGTTCCAACCGCTCCCTCCCTGTGGCTCTGTAGGAGTCACGGTCCTCACCACCATTGTGCCCTGTGCGGCTCTTGCCGAATCCCCTCCTCACACTGAGGAGGGCACCAGGCACCATGCTTGGCAGCAGAAGCCGCCACCAAAAGCACTGCTAAGATAGCAAAGGAAGATGTCTGCTTTGTTCCTTCTCCTCTCCAGGCCCCACAAGCATCTCCCATTGGCAGAACCTAATCAGAAGCAGGCAGAAGGGAGTCTGGGAATGTACCTGGCCAGCTTCTAGCCTCCTTTGTTAGAACTTCAAAGAGTTAGGATAGGGACTAAAGCCAGTAGAACCAGCAAGTAAGCCCCTGTTTCATGAGTGCAATGCCATCTTAAGTTCATTGCAATTTTCTGTGACTGGTTTTTATTTCGCTTTGTAGTAACTGTGTGCTCCAAGTTTTGTGGGTTTTTTGTTCTTGTTTTTTTCCTCCCTGTAGTTGCTCTTGTTTCTCTAAAGTTCTTCAGTAGCTAACAATATTTGCTTGAGGATGGAGACAAAAAGCTAATTGAGAGTTCTGAGTATGTGTCTGGGACTTACTGGGTTTGAACTCCTGCAGAATGCTCAGGTGAACATTTTAGAAAACCCTCAGTCCCCTCAGGATTACACACATGCTCAGAGGAGGCCTAGGGCCTAGATGGCTTTAAGAACTCGTGCTCATATGCAAAATCTATGTCCCTGGCTTTGGCCTCCATCCAGAGGCCCTCTACTAAATTATCTGAGTGGACACTGAGGAAAGGCAGCGTAGGAGAGAAGCTTGCAGGGGTTTGATTGCTGGCCACCCTGCAAGCAGCCCTACCAAACCCTCATGGCTCCAACTGCAGAAGAATTTTTGTGGAATGGGCTGGCTCAGCTTCGGCCCTGCAGTCTTAGCTGCTGCTGAAATCAAGTGTCTATTTGTCTATCTGCTTCTTAACTTTCAAAAGTGCTGCTTTTGCCTCTGGCTCTCCCCGTCTTTGTGAGTTTGTGACGATTTCCTCAACTTCATACAGAATCCATGTTGGCAATTTTCTTTCCTGACATGATAACACTGACTCCACGGCTTCCTGGGTTCTGTTTTTGCCGTTGTGATGTCACTCCAACCATTACTTCTTGAAGCTAATACTATTTCCTTGATTTATCTTTTCTTTGAAGAGTTTTTTTTCTTGTTTTTGGTGTTCTGCGGTGTCATGTTGTTTCTAAATGCAGATTTCTTTTTATTTTGCTTGCCATTCATGGTTCTTGAATATGGACTGCTATCTTTGCATGAGTTCTCACGCATTATGTCTTCAAATATCGCCTCTCCCCAGTCTCTCTCCTCATGCTCCAAATGTCCAGTCACCTGCTTTTTTCCTTCAGGTTTTTTCTTGTGTCCTCTGCCAGTGCGTTCATGTTATCTCTTCTGCACTACTTCCTAATTCATTGAGTTTTTCTTCAGCTATTCCTTATCTTTTAAACTCAGGCCTGTAAGAATATCAGGTTCTGACAAGGTGTTTATGCCCAACAATAACCACAGGTGTTACATTCTCTGCCATCTAACAGTCTTCCCTGGAGAAAAGCCAACCAGGAGCAAACAGCTCATGGTATGTTGGAGCAAAAGCAGAATGTATTGGGGTGTGGGGGAGCTGGAGACTGAAAGCGTGGATCCTGAGCCGTCAGCCAGCAGAGGGCGCCATGCACCTCAAGATCAGGGGAGTGGCGTGTATGGCTGAGGACCAAAGCAACAGTGGCTGACAGGATGTGGCTGTGGCTTCACCGGGCAGATACCAATTGCCCAGATACACAGTACTAACCCCAAGAACCCTACAACCCATTTTAAGGTTCTAAAATGAAGCCAGTTCACAGTTATGTAACAAAGGAGCCACATGTCATTCTTCTCAGAAGAGTTAGGCAACCATATAGTAGAGTCTAAATTCAGTAAACATAAGGTTTTAGAATCATAATAGATGGACCTTCGAGGCTTTTCTGCGTCCAGTTTTTATTAAGAATGAGGATAGCCTGTAATTCCAGCACTCAGGGAAGCAGAGGCAGGCAGATTTCTGTGAGTTCGAAGCCAGCCTGGTCTATAAAGTGAGTCTAGGACAGCCAAGGCTATACAGACAAATCCTGTCTCTGGGATTAAAAAAAAAAAAAAAAAAAAAGGCAGCAGCAGAAGAATACAGCCCCAAAGAAAGGAAAAGTCTTTTAGCTGCAGTTGGCTGGATTTTGTAACATAGAGTTTCTACGTGTGTGTTTGTCTTTCTAGCCCAGGCCTCTTAGAGTGAACACTGAATGAACAAATGAGCAGGTGGATGGATGAATGATTTATAGCAAGGACAGTATAAACTCCAAGACTATTCAATCCTACGTAGAGAGGAAGATGAGAGTAGCTGTAGCCGTGGAGGAATATGAAGACAATGCTGATGGAGACAGATGACAGTGCTCTAGCCATAAGGAAACAGTAAAAGTGGGGAGAGCCGAAACTAAACCAAGAAAGAAAGAAAATACCCCATTTATGTTTCATTCACCCACACGGCATGCCAAAATGAGAAAAAGTCACAGAGTTCTTGGAGAGAGAACATGGTGTCTATACATATGGTCTACTTGCATTTTAGTCTGGATAAGCTATTATTCCAGCAACATAGTACATAAGGTGTCACGCAATACAAAGCACCTAGGTGCAGAACCTCTTATTTCTGATTTTTTACTTTTGGAGACAGAGTCTTACTCTAATCCTAGATAACCTGGAACTCACTTTGTACCTCAAATGTGGTTCTGAATTTCAAAGAATTAACTCACAGGTGTGATCAATGATCATATTCACCAAGATGTAAATTTTCTCTAGTAAAGCATCTTCCATGTTTATGGGTTACTAAATATAAAAAATAAAAACCATCAATTACGGAGAACCATATGCAGAGGGTCCCAGATCGCAGCACAGAAGGAAGAATTGCTCACGAACATTCCTCACTGCACAGAATATCAGCAGGGAAAGCAGACCCATCCAAGGGAATGTACGTGCAGAGAGAGCCCAGTCTGTTTATCGGCTCACACTCACATACACCACCAGAGAACTGAAAATACAGCTCTGCTTTCGATGGTGTCCCCATGCTTGCTTGCAGCTTTTCCATGGAAACTACAGCAAGGAACCAGGAACAGCTAACGTCAAATTGGAGCCAGATTCTACCACAAAATGCAAGAGACATTACAGTCAGTGCTTTGAATTAAAATCTGTTTTCTTCAAGCGCTTTCACAGAACCAAAGACCCTTAGTCTGAGGGCAAAGGCTGTCACCTTGCAAGCCTGACAATCTGCATCTGTCCCCAGAATATAAAATTGTCCTTTGACCTCAACATGCAGAACTGTGGCAAATACACCTAAACCTCTCTCACCCACTCTACATGAGAATAATAAATGACATTTATAATTAAGATAATAACCCAGCTTGGCAATATTCTCTGTGTCATTCAGTAGAGGCATATCCATGGCTGAGCCCCCTCTCAGTAACTTGCCAGGTCTCTGCCTGGAGCTTTACTGTGGTGGTTCTCAAAGTTCCTAATGCTGCAACCCTTTAATACAGCTCTTCGTGTCATGGTGACCCCCAACCATAAAAATTATTTCATTTCTACTTCCATAACTAATTTTGCTACCATTATGAATTGTGAGCGACCATGTAGTTGCTGGGAATCGAACTTAGGACCTCTGGAGGAGCAGACAGTGCTCTTAACCTCTGAGCCATCTCTCCAGCCCCATACCCATATGCGAGCCATTGCCTTCATAATGTAAATATATGATATTCAGGATATCTGATATGTGACCCCTGTGAAAAGTCATTCAATCCCCAAAGGTCATGACCCAGAGGTTGAGAACCACGGTTCTATTGGCTGGGCGCTGCCTTATCCCCTTACAAGGTCGTCTGTTCATCCACTATTTCTAACCCCTCCACTGAGATGCCACGGAACAGACCTCATCCCTGTCCAACACGACAAGCATCCCTATTCAGAACAACATGAGCCCTGTGACAGCTTCAATATCATGCTATCCAAAGTGGCTGGAGAGAGAGGGCACAGGGCCTAAACAAACAACCTCCCTATTTTAGGCACGGTTACTATTGCTGGGATGAAATACCAGAAGCAAAAGCAAATTGGAAAGGAAAGGGTTTGTTTGGTTTATGCTCCCACAGCCATAGTCTATCACTGACGGAAGTCAGGACCAGAACTCAAACAGAACCTGAAGGCAGGTTCTGGCAAAGGCTATGAAGGGGTGCTGCTTACTGGCTTGCTCCTTGTGGCTTGTTCAGCCTGCTTTCTTTCTTTCTTTCTTTCTTTCTTTCTTTCTTTCTTTCTTTCTTTCTTTCTTTCTTTCTTTCTTTCTATTGCTTCTTTGTGCACCATGCACCCCAATCCCACTCATTTCCCCATCCCTCCATATCTACCCTCCAGCCTTGCAGCCACCTCCACCCAAAGAAGACAAAAAAACTAACAAAAAACCTCACTGTGGAAGCTGCCGTATGTCACAGTATGTCACACCTTCTGCCCAAACAGTTTTACCTGCAAATGTTCATTGCAATGAGTCATTGGTCTGGCTCAAGGAGGTCTCTGGTTTCTGCTGCACCATCAGTACCGGAGCCTCACTGGAACTCACCTCCGATATCCTGTTGTTGCCCTGTGTTCCGGAGATCCCGCAGCTTTTGGTTCTGCAGGATGGGCCATTTCACACGCTCCACGCTCCAGCAGTTCATAGATGGGGTAGATGTGTAGATGTTTGAGGAGGCCAACCCAAAGCCCTGGGCCTGGGTGGTAGCTGGGTTGCCAGCCCGCCAGCTCTCACCACCTACACCACCGGGGGCGAGCTCTCCCACTTTGCCCACAGCCTGCTTTCTTACAGAACCCACGACCCCATGCCTAGGAGTAGCCCCACTCACCATGGGCTGGGCTCTCCCACATCAATCACTAGTTAGGAAAATGCCCTACAGGCCTGCCAACAGCCCGATATTATTGCGGCATTTTGTCAACTGAGGCTCGCTCCTCTCCAGTGACTCTGTTAAGTTCGCATAAAACCAGGCGGCACACTTCCTCAGATCCCCAGCCATGGAGCCTCCTGCCATCAAGTCTTCCTTAATTACTCTCGTAGTTCTTAAGGACTTGTGCACTGGTGCACAACTCCTGACTCCTGTGAGGATGAGCAAGCCCAAAGCCCTCATGCCCACCAGAGGTTAGTGCTAGAAGACAGAGGATGCTGGGGACCTTCCCTGTGCCTCGCCCCCACCCTGACACAGAGATCTGACTTTGAGGATACCTCTAAAATAGCCTCTTGGCCCTTGCTATGGATTAAAGTGTCCCCTAAAAGTCTGTTATGTTGAAGGCCTAATCCCCAGTACCTTCAGAATGTGTCTATATTTGGGCATAGAGTCTTTAAAGCAGTTAAAGGAAAATGAGGTCATTAGTGTGGCTCCCAGCCCAATGGGATTGATGCCATTATAATGATAGGATTAATTAATGTAGATTATTAATTAATGCATAGTTAATTTATAAATGATATAACATCTTTATTATGAGACCGCCACGATGTGTATGATATAATTTGATTGTAGTTGCTGTCTTATCTACTCCTGTCCTCCACTCTGTTCTTTTCAAATAGTCCCCTTGAACTTTCGTGCCTTAAAAGCACATATATTTGCCTTAAAAAGCATGTAATATTTGTCTTTCTGAGTCTGGCTTCTTCTGTTTAACATGATAATCTCCAGTTCTATATAGCTTCCAGAAAATTACATCATTTTATTTTCCTTGATACGTGAATGAAAATCCTCTTGTATGTTACTGCGTTTTCTGTGTCCCTTCATCTGTTGATGGACTTACAGGAGGGTTCTAGAATGTGGCTATGTGACCAGTGCAGCAATAAACCCGGATGTGCAAGCGTCTTTGTGGTCTGATGACCTAAAGTCCTTTCGAGCATATACTCAGGACTAGTATAGTCGGACCATATGGTGGTTCTATTTTTAGTGTATTTTTTGGAGGACCCTCCAGACTGATTTCCATCGTGACTGCATTCATTTACATTTTGACTAAGAGAATATAAGGATTCTGCACTAGCTCTTCTTCCTCCTCAGCATTTGTGTGTGTGTGTGACTTTATGTGTGTGTATCTTTATGTGTGTGTGTGTGTGTGTGTCGGTCCATGTCTATTTGTTTCAGTGTGTGTGCTTCTGTCTGTGTGTGCCTGCCTCTTTGAGTGTCTGTGTGTCTGTCTGTCTGTCCATCTGTCTGTGTGTATGTATCTTGATGTTTGTATCTGTCCATGTCTATTTGGGTCCCTGTGTGTGCTTCTGTCCTCCTGTGTCTATCTGTCTCTGTGTGTGTCTGTTTGTCCCTCTTCTGTGTGTGTGTGTGATGTGTTTGTGTGTATGTGTCTGTGTTCATTCATGTCTATCTCTGTGTTTCTATATGGATGTATGTGTGTGTATCTATATGTGTCTATCTGTGTCTGTCTGTCTGTCTGTTTCCTTGACAGTAGCCATTCTAACTGAGACAAAAACTCCTTATATATAGTCTTGCTTTGTATTCCCTGATGACCATGGATGATGACATGTTTTCAAGGAGAGGAAGGGTATTCAGAGAGAGAGGCAGACCATGAGATGACATGGGGTGAAAATGGCCGCCTGCAAACCAAGGAGGTGCTTCAGGAGAGACCAACCCTGATAACACCTTGACTCAGGCTTGCAGCTTTCAGCCCTGGACTTCCGCTTTATGTCAGAACTCTGCTTCTGCAGCCTCTCATTATGGCAGCCTCAGCAGAGAATAGCTCTCCCCGCCACCAGAGCCTCTGTACTGTAGTGTAGTGAAGCCGTGTGAAGTGTACCCACAGAAATGAACCGTGGGCTGTCCCAGAGCCCCTGTGTGTGGGGAAAGGGAGAGGACGTGAAACACCTCCCCAGCAGCCATGAAGAGCAGCAGGAGGGCTGGCCCTGAGCCCCTGTGAGGAGGTAGTCCAGACTCTCAGAAGCAGAGGTTGTCTCACTGGAATGTACAAAGAAAGGATTCTGTATCCAATAAGAGAATTGTAGAACCTGGGATAGGAGACCAGAAATGACACTGCTTGACCCTAATTCCAGGGTGACAAAAAACAGGACAATGGGGAGAAGAGGGCCAGGAGAAGGCTGGGGAGGCAAATGTGAGCAAAACACAGTATGAAACTGGAAACAATTTTGTACTTTAATTTTTTAAAATTCTAATCTAAAAATTCAAAGGGGGAGGGGGCAGCATCAGGCCACAGGTACTGGAGAAAACCCAAATCCTTACACAGACGCTCACACTGGCAGCAGGCATTAAGAAGCGGGAGAAGGCCCAGAGGCCGAGCACAAGAACTGAGACCCTTCTATGTTTCTAGGACTTTCGTGTGAGCTGATCCTCCTTTCTTCCCGATGACAGCTGGGACAGGATGTCAAGAGCTGCACTTTCCCCAGGAAATAATGAAGCACTTGAGTGAAAGGATGGGGCCCTGACTTTGACCCTGGAGCTCCATGACCCAGGCAAGGGCATCCCTTTTCTTACTGATGACAGACCTTCCCCACTGGAGCTGTGTCTTTGTGAGCTGAGTGAATGGTACCTGCTTTCATCATTACTGTGGCGCTATAGGTCTGGAATCCCCAGAGTGTGAGTTAGTTACCTTAGGCCAATTCAAGTAGATCCAAGCCGCAGTGGTAATTACCAGGAAAAGTAGTGAGATGGCTCAGCAGGAAAAGGTGCTTGCCACCAAGCCTGAAAACTTGAATTCAAGCCTCAGTCTGCCCATGGTGGAAAGAGATCTCCTGACCTCCACACACCAAATATATATACCTCCCGCACATACATATATCTACGTATGAACGCATAAGTAGATAAACAGTGTCAGAAAATATAACAATTACCAGGAGAGGACAGCCCAGGACAGAGCAAGTAGCATGATGACACAGGCAGGGCGTCCGCCTCGAATCGCCTTCACAGGGTTTCACGGTCACACCTGAGAGGTCACACAGGGATGCAGGGGACAAGAAGGAGGCCAGGCTCAGAACCTCAGCTCAGGGGTTTAAGCAGTTCCAAAAAGTTGTCAGTAGCTATTGAACAGGATTGGTCACCCTCAGCTGCAGAGTAGGGAGACTAATGTGCTGCGATGGCCGGAATTTACTTGGTGCCTTCATGCCAAGCACATCAAAGCACTCAAAATAATTTTTCCCAAACTTCTTAAAAAGAAGCCAAAAAGAAAATTCATCATCTACCTTCATCATCTAACTATCTTCATCTACTAAGTACCTTCATCATCTACTAACTACCTTCATCTACTAAACCTTCATCATCTACTAATTACCTTCATCTACTAACTACCTTCATCATCTACTAATTACCTTCATCTACTAACTGCCTTCATCTACTAACTACTTTCATCATCCACTAACTACCTTCATCATGTACTAACTACCTTCATTATCTAACTACCTTCACCTACTAACTACCTTCATCATATACTAACTACCTTCATCATCCACTAACTACCTTCATCATCTAATAACTTACCTTCATCTACTAACTACCTTCATCTAATAACTACCTTCAGCTACCCTCAGAACCAGGCCTGTGAGGGCCAGAACAGCACTCAGACACACTTTCTGAGCATCACCCATGTGCCTATTTCTTCCTTGTCAAGATACTCAGTATTTCTCCTGTGTTCCCAACATCTTTCCCTCATCTGCTCCTTCAGGACTGTCCTATGCACACACACGCACACGCACGTACACCCCTCCACCTCCCCCTGCCTTTGCCTCCTGGCTGCCTACAAGGACTTTCCTCCTTGTCCACACACATGGCCCTGTCCCCTCCTCTCCCAACCTCTCAGCCTTCACACTTCCTCCCCAGCTACTACCTGCTCTAAGTGAAAATAACCCCATGCATGCAATAGGTGCTCCTGCCCTGTAATGCCTGTGAGATGGCTCCAGCTTCCCTGGCCGCTCTTCTCCTGCTTGGGACACAAGGCGATCAATCACCATGTTTCCTCTCTGTCCCTACTCACCTCCCGCGTAGATTCTCCTGAGGTGTTTTTGTCACATTTCCTGGAGAAATGTAGAGAAATGTCTGCTTGCCCACGTAGAGAGGGCAATGGTAGATCAAAGACAGCATTCCTTCCAGGTCCAGCTTGGGGAGCTAGGCTGGATATTGGGGTTACGTGTGGGTAGGGCCTCGATAGCCACACCACTGTAAAAGTCGATTGTTTCTCTTTTGTATTGTCGCTATTTGACTCTCAGGAAGGAAGCAGACTTAAGAAATGTGGTGAGAATTTTGGTTTCTTTGAAAAACACAGAAATAGAGGCTCACTGAGACTGAACCACACACCAAAGGGCATGCATGGACTGGGCCGAGACCCCCTACACATATGTAGCAGATGTGCAGCACGACCAGCATGTGAGGCTCCTAACGATGGGACCAACTCTGTCTCCAACTCTGTCGCCAGCCACTGGATCCCCTCTCCCTAGCTGGGCTGCCTTGTCAGGCCCCAGTGGGAGAGGATACTTAGTCCTCCTGAAACTTGAGGTGCCAGGATGGGTTGATACCGCTTGAGGTCTCCCTTTCTCTAAGAGGAAGGAGAGGGGGAAGTGGGAAGAGGGTGGCATGAGAGTGGGCCTAGAAGGAGGGAGAGGGGGCTGGGAACAGGCTAAAAAGGTGATTAAATAAGAAAAAAAAATTTAAAATATCGAAAAATACCCAGAAATATTATGAGATTTTTTTTTTAAATCCCTGATGTGGGGGTATGAGGCTGCTTTGAAGCAGCTGACCATAATTTGCCTCGTGGTCTGGAGGGGTCATGGTTTTGCCAGCTGCAGATAGATTCTGCCAGTGTGTGATGTCTGAAATTCTGGGAACTTCTCAGAGGGCATATAAACATTAAACTCCAATAGGTGGGGTGGCTGTTGGTGGTTAGATGCTGTTGGTTGCAGTTTGTTAAGGAAGATCAAACTTACCCCAAGGAGCTCAACACCCCTAATTGGCAGGAAGTAGTCTAACCATAACAACGTGCCCTTTCCCTGTACCCCTTTTTCTTTCCTATCTTGTGTTAGGGGCTTTGAAAGGGTGGAAGAAAAGGGGTGGAGAAAGGTGGAAGGGAA
Organism: Psammomys obesus; assembly: GCF_907164565.1. Taxonomy (NCBI): domain Eukaryota; kingdom Metazoa; phylum Chordata; class Mammalia; order Rodentia; family Muridae; genus Psammomys; species Psammomys obesus. Next base: position 33,865,848 of record NW_026585644.1, read on the forward strand.
AGGAAGCCAAAAAGTAGCCAACACTGGTTACAGAGTTCTCATAAAGGCCCCCTGAGCCTCCTCCAGGCTCTTCACACAAAGTGCAAACATCCATGATTCTTGGGAGTCTTCTGGGTCACCACACTGTTTCAAGCACCAGGTGGCCATGTCCACCTTGGATGTCATACTCACCACAAGCTGGGCAGGGGCAAGGGCAGGTCATGGGTCTCTCTCTGGTGCCCACAAGAACAGCTCATCTCTGCCACACCTGGAAACCTTTGCCATGTCCAAGGTGGAGACTTGTTCACATTTGTGATCTTCAGAACCCACTGACCATGCCCCAGTTCCGGGGGGCTGGAAACAGCTATAAAACACAAGGAGCCTCAGCAGATGAACCCTAAAACCATCCCTCTGGCTCTTGGTTCCTCCTGAATTTGGATTTCAGATTCTCTGTTGTATCATCTCCCAGCCCCATGGGTTGTTCAACTTCCTGGGTCCTTTTGATGAAGTGTTTCTAAACCTAGACTCTGCCTTGTCCTCCAGCCAGTTTCTATCTTTATCCCTGAGCCTCTTATAGGCGGACAAATTTTGCTCAACTATGTTCATAGCAGCTTTATTCATGATGGCCCAAAACTGGAAACAACCCAGTTGTCCCTCAACCAAAGAATGAATAAAGAAAATATGGTACATTTTCAGAATGGAATACTACTCAGCTATTAAAACAAAGTGTGCAACTTGCAGGCAACTGGATGGAACTAGGAAAGCTCATCCTGGGTGAGGTAACCCAAACCCAGAAAGACACACATGGTATATACTTACTTATGAATGAATATTAGCCACAAAGTTCAGGATAACCAGGCCATATCCATAGACCGGAAAAATCGAAGGAGAGTCCAAGGGAGGATGCTTGAATCTCACTCAACAGGGGAAATAAAATAGGCATCTGAAGTGTCTGCCTTCTTTCCCGAGGAAATATTCATCTGGCATCTTCTCAGGCACAGCTGTCCATGATTAAAGCAGATAAAAGCCACTCCTTAATTTTGCTCTTCATTATGGTCATTTATGCTCTGAAACAAACTGGCGATTGAGGATGTGTGTCACCTAAAGGACCTCAAAGGAGTCCTCAAGACCCTCCTGGGGGAGTCACAAGGTCAAAACTATTTTCATAATTATAATAAAACACTGACTCTTCCCTCTTAGCTTCTTTTGAGCATTGAATAAGGCTATAAGACGTGTGAGAAGTGAGATTGCATGCCGAAGCAGATATGTGAATCCAGCAATCTTCTACTCAGCTACCCATTAAGATTTAAAAGTACGAAATGATGCCTCTTCTCATTTTTGTGGAAAACAGTATTTTTCATAAAATATATGTGACTTCATTCTTTTCAACAAACAAACTTTTAAAAAAAATTCTGAATTAATTTTCTGTATTGATTATTAATAAATGTATCCCACATGAGTAAAAAGGTCTTTGGTACTCTCAACAACTTTTAATGTATGCAAAGAGTCCTAAGACCAAAATGCCGGGGAACTGCTGTATTATGAAAAACTTTCTATTTTTTCTTTAAGTACGCACACCCAGTCTTCCTCTTATTTATTTATTTATTTTTTACTGTCTCTAGAATGTTCTCAGTTGCAGGTATCAATGACAGCTTATAGCCAAAGTATTTCTATTTCACACATAAAATTAATGGCTTATAACTAAGACATGCCTGTCACAGACATACTTTCTGAAGAACGCACGTAACACAATCAGCTATGCGTAGCTGAACACACCCCTTTTATACCTTTTGAAAGTGACAAAAATACGTATCTTCAGCCAAGTGTAGTGGAGCATGTCAGGAATCCCAGCACTCAGAAGACCGGAGCAAGAGGATCAGAAGTACTAGGTTATCCTTGGCCTCACAGCAAGTGGTAGACCAGCCTGGGCTCCAGTGAGACCTTGTTGCAAACAGACAGGCAGGCAGAATCCTTCAGCTGCTGTGTTATTTTTCTCCTCATTGTGACAAAATACCCGAAGGAAGCAACTTAAGGAAGGAAGGGGTTATTTTGGCGATGCTCTGAGGAGGGTGGCATAGCAGCGGGACATTGCCGGTGTCATGGCACCCATCGTCAGGAAGCAGAGAGAGGGGGGAAACCCTGGCCTTCCTTCTTTTCTCTTTTAATCGGCCCATAGGACGGCATCAGGCAGATTGAGGACGAGTCTTCCCTGAGTTAAATTTCTCTGGGACCTCCCTCCTAGACAGAGGTGTGTCTCCTAGGTGACTCCAAATCCACCTGGCAATGGAGCTGCCATCTTACATGCCTCAAAGCTAGGATAGACAAAACATCAAGCCCTATGTAGTACATAAAAATGAGCACAATGTCTGACTGTAAAATTACGTTAGTGTGTCAGTATTCTATATCATCTGAAATTAAGTAATCCATGGCTATGGATTAACTCTATTAGAGTTTAGGCTAAGGTTTTAAATTTCCCAAATACCATAGTAAAAATATTCAACACAACATCTGTAGAATTCTATTGCCATCAGGGTAAAAGTTTAAATTAGCAACACTTAGACTCACAGACACATACGGTATTTGCGGCAGCATTTGTGGCAGAGCACATGTGCATTTAGGGGCCGACATGTAGCTCAGTGGGTAGAACCCTTACCCCAGTGCACTCGTCTCTGGTAGTATGTGATTGATTGATTGATTGCATATTGGACAGGAGTTTAAACCCAGGACCTTGTATATACTAGATAGATGCTCTACCACTGAGCTCTAACTTCAGCCCAGTGCTTAAGTCTCTGGGTTCCATCCCTAGCATAAAATAAAAATAAATAAAATAAAATAAAATAAAATAAAATAAAATAAAAACAGTTCTGAGTTCAAAGAGATATTTTTCTTCCCAGAGAGCATGATTGTCTCAATTGATTTGTGCCCAAAACAGCCACATAAACAAAAGAAATTCTGTCTCCTTTCTACTGTAGACAACAAGTTCTAGCATCCATCTATGGGGATTCTCAAATGCTCAAGCTATCAGTACACATTTGCAGTCACTGCCGCTATGGGAATAGCATTGGCCTGGTGGGCAAGAGAAGCAAAAGGAAAGACAAAACCTGGGAAGAGGGTGGTGAGGAAGCCACTCAAGCTCAGTTCCCATTTGGGTACTGTTGAATGTTTATTAAATTCTGCAGGGCTATTCTATGACCCACCTAGCCCTCCCCAATAATTGAAACAGAGACCTGTTGGTTTATTTAAACAAGCCTTAAGCACAATAATTGGTTAAGTATGATTTAAACTAATCTTCTAAGCTAGTCTGGCTACCTCTTAGCTGCATTCCCCAAGTTACTTGTCAATCTCTGTCTCTCTCTGTCTCTCTTCTCCCCCTTCATGGTCCCCACCTGAAACACCCTCCCACCCCCTGGGAACTGAAGCTCCGCCTACCTCTATTCTGCTCAGTAAGTGGCTGTCAGAAACTTTGTTAACCAATCAGAGATAACTGGGGAGCAAAGTTTAAACAACATCACTTGAGAATGTACTGGTCTGGACCACAACCAGATCTTGAGGGCCACTATTTAGCATTTGAATACACAGCGGTACCAGACAAACCCACAACACTTGGGGGTGTTACGGTTTGAATTAGACCTGTTCCCACAGGTTTGAACACTTGGTCTCCAGCTAACAGCACTGATTGATTGGGTTCTGAAACCTTTGGTATCTAGCTGGGAGATTGTATGCTATTGGGGCTGGCTTTTGAGGGTTATTCCTACCTCTAGTTCTAGTCTAGAGTTCCCTCCTTCCTAAACTACCAAGATGTAAAACATTACTGCTTAAGGGTCTTGCCTCTATGGAGAGAGCTACCCTGGCCACAGACCCTTGCTCACCATCAGCTCCCGTAAATCTCTCACAAGTTGCTTCTGTCAGAGCAATGAGAAAAGTAACTGGATATAGGGGACCACTCTGAAGACCAAGCTCCGTCAGCGGCCCACAGGTGAGTTTCTCTGGCAACAGCTACCTGGCCTTGTCAGGTGACTTCATCTGGCACCTTGGCAAGACCATGGCAGCCATTAACGGACAATGGTTAAAATACACTTTCAAATGAAAAAATCATGACTCATGATTGGTTCATAATGTAACAGGAACACATAGACTTATTTAACTCATTTATTGAGGTGGGAACCCATCGTTTGTACAAACTGGGTCAGAGAGAAATCCGAAAGGCAGAAAACTGGGAATACGGAAAAGAATTTACTAACAGATGCAAGACTGGCTTCTTCCACAGGACCAAAGTCAGTTTCCTCTCTTCCGGGTAAAATCCATTCGCTGGCCTATAGACAGGCGCTGTTTGCAAACCCACAGTCGGCAACCCACAAGCGGATTTCACCTTTTGCTGAGCTGCAAAGTGTCCAAAGACAAAGCATAGTGCACGCTTCTAAGATCTAGAGGACCTAGGAAGGATTTTCCAAACATCTAAGAGTCACAGTTTTTTCTAAAACTCAAAAGATACTAATTTTAAGACCATAGTGTGCCAAATCCAATGAATGGCTCTACATAGTATTTCAACACAGACTCTCTAATGGTTTACTCTATGTTACGAGGCACTTTTGAACAGTCCATATAATCCAGGGTGTCTCAGACTCATCACATTTCAAGAGGTCATTGTGGTTAAGGGCCGTGGGACAGTCAGTGTCTCATCCCAACAAAAGAATGCCCAGTCATCATTTTGCATATTTAAAAGCCATTCAGATTTTTTTTCCTGACAAAAACAATGAGTTACAACAGAAAGGTTTTCTTTTTGAAGTGAAACAAATGGTATTTAAAATATAATCTCATTTTTTTTTTATGAGAAAAGAAAATGTGCTAAGAGAGTGAAGAAATAAGTTAGGTAAAATGGCTTACACCTGTAATTCCAGCACTTGGAAGGTGGACACGGAAGGATCAGAGAAGTTCGAATTCAGCCTTCCTAGGGTGTTTGAGGTCAGCCTGGGCTACATGGGACTCTGTCTATAAAAAAAAAACAAAACAAAACAGAAGAATGTGGGAGAGATACGGTGCCAGAATTTTTGCTGTGATTCTCTCTGAAAAGGGGAAATGTAAGTGTGGATTCTTTTAAAAAAAAAAAAACAACACTTATTCTCTATAACTTTCCCACAGCAAATAAACCTCCTTCTTCAATAAAGAGAAATCAATAAAATCCAATTTGGAAAAGATCACATTTTAAAGCTGCCAAACTGGGTTTTATTTACCATGAGCAAATTTTAATGCAATATCAGGTCATACGCTCCCAGGCCATTTCTGTTTCGGCAGCATTCTTAGGAGTTATTCTTAAACCCAGGACCTCATGAGAAGAAAGCCTCCGAGAATGGTGACAAGTGCCTCATGGCATGAAAACACAGCGTTTTCAGAATGACTTCAACGACAGGGACAGATGTCACTTTTCTTCCTGTCTTTGACCACACACAGGTAAAATAGCTTTGGAAGGTCTATGTCCCATTCTTGATCTCCATTCTCCAGGGGTAGGCCGTTCTGGTCTGACCTCTGACCTCACCTGGATCTCTTCAAGTCTTAAACATCCACTCTGGGGCTTAGCCAACCTAAGCCTTATCTAGGGGGATAAGGGACACACTCAAGGTCCCCCGCGGAATCCTGGACCCACAGCAGTTCCTTTCTCCAGAGAATCGGCCTCCAGGTAGCCATCAGGGTTGCTGCGCAGTTTGGCACACTGAGCACAATACTTTCTGGGAGCTGGACCTGGTGGCGCACTCAGGGATCTGAGGCAGGAGGACTGTAAATTCAAGACCAGCCTGGGCGACAGGGCGAGATCACAGCTGAACGCAAACAGCTTTGTGGCAAGTCCTGTCGTCAGCCCCCCCTCTCTCACACCGGCCAGAACTTTTCTCCTATAGTGAAATATGGTAAAAACAACGCTCGCTCTTTTCCAGCCTCGTGTCCTCTTTGCCCACGTTAATTCAACATGGGAATGTGTGGGACAGAACTTGGCCCGCGTAAAGATGCCCTCCTGTTGGCTGCTTGTGTTATTTGTGCACAAGAACCCCTCCCTCCCCAATCAACATAAGAGAGGCGGTGTGGAGAGAAGAGTTTTATGTTTTCCTATGAAAAATGGCACCCGGCGTCTCCAGTACTGGTCAGAGAGGCTTTCTTCGGCAGCAGGTGAGCGCGGGTGCAGAGACTCACAGCCAGACATTATTCGGAGAAAGGCTTTAAATTGGAGATCCCCACTGGGTCCTTTCCTTCAGAGCTTAGGGAACCCTTCAGAAGAGGGGGAGGAAAGATGATAGGAGTCAGAGAGGATGGAGGACACCAGGAGAACTCTGCCCACCGAATCCACTAAGCAGGACTTACACGGGCTCACGAAGTCCGCAGTGGCAAGCTCAGCGTCTTTGTGGGTCTGTTACGGCTGTTAGTTTGGTGGAGTTTTGTTTGTTTTTCTGGGACAGGCGTGTCTCAGACTCTTTTGCCTGTTCTTGGTACTCTATTTCTCCTGTTAGGCTTCCTTGTCCAGCTCCATCTGAGACTTTTGCCTTGTCTTATTGTATCTTGTTTTGTCCTGCTTGGCTGTCTTCTTTTTCGGGAGAATGGATCTGAGGGAGCTGGGAGGAGCAGAGGGAGAGGAAACTGTGGTTGGGATGTAATGTATGAGAGAGGAATCTGTTTTCAATTAAAAAAAAAAAAAAAACAAAGAATGGCAGCTGAGGTGGCTTAATATGATCTTGAATATTTCTGGACAAAGCAAGGTCAACAACATCCTCGACAGTAGGATCACAGCTGACACCACCATCAGCCTCGCCTGGATGGCAGCTTCTGAGTCAGGGGAGATGTATTCTTCGCCCCCCCCCCCCACACACACACCATGGCAGATGGAGCTGAGCAAACCGATGCTGGACTGCGTGCTTTTCTCAGCAGAATTCGGGACATGCTAGAGCCTTCTGGACTGGATGAGGCCGCCGGGGTGGGGCCCTGATGGCTGTATAGGAGAGACCTGACTTAGTACATTTGCCCTGTCTTGCCCTGTGTTGCTTTCCACCGCATCATTAGGGCCCTTAGCAGGTACCCAGTAGGTGTCAATGCCATATTCTAGAACTTTCCAGCCTCCATAACTGTGAGCTAAATGAACTTGTTTTGTTAATAAATTTTTCCTTAGGTATTTTATTATAGTTACAGGAAATGTCCTACCTGAGGGTGTGTGTCACAATCAGGAAACAGCTAAATTTGTATTTAAAACAGCTCCTTCCTGAATGCCCCATTTGGGATCACCTCTGCACACTTCAGACGTAGCCCAGTGGGAACTGAGTTGCTGTTCTATTTGGAGAGTGAAATTGGGTACAAGTCCTGGCTATTGGCTGAGCCCTCCCGGGCCCTGGCCTGCTGTCGGCATGAGCATCTAGGAGGAAGTGGGATGTGGCTCCAGCAAATGGGTTTGAAAGTTCAGTTACCGTGAACACTTGATTTGACCAGATGACTATGCTTTTATAAGTCTTTTTAATTTCTAGGGGAGTGGGTCAAGAGCCGGAAGAGCTGTTTGAGTCGAAATCACAAGGAAGACCAGACAGAGAGGGGGAGGTTGACCTAGGTAGCAGGATTCTTGGTACAAGACCTGAGAAACAAGCAAAAAATAAAAAATTTCAGTGCTTCAGAATGAACAGTCAGCACAATGACTGGTATTCAGCAAGTTCAGAGTTGATGTCATTCCTGTGATGCTGGAAAGAGAATTTCCATATACTGTTGCTGTTTCAAAGAGTTAGAACCAGAAAACACATGTGTGTTCCCAGCACCTGTGTTTTCTAAGGCTCGTCTTCCTCCAGTCCAGGCAAGCAGGCACTGTGTAGGGCCTTGGTGGGAACCACGACTTCCGGTCTTTCTCCTGTTCGGCTTCCCATTTGGACCCTTTCCTACAACTTATTTCTAACCAGCTAGCAGACGCTGGCTAGCGGCCACCTTTACTGGGGTGGACACTACATAAGGATGAAGTGCCGGCTGGTGAAATGGCCCAGCAGGCTGGGTTGTATTGCTTCCAAGCTTGAGAAACTGAATTTGGGCCTCATAACCCACATGGTAGACAGAGAGAATCAACCCTGGAGTCCACGTGTGCACTATGGTACAGCTCCACACACAAATAAATAAATGTTTTTATTAGAGGGTTTATATGATTAAGATACATTGTATACACATACAAATTTTTTTTAAAGAATACATTAAAAAACAACAACAACAACAAATAGCCCTGTCTTGGTTAGTTTGTTAGTTAGTTTATTTGTTTGTATCAATTTGGCACAAGCTGGAGTCATCTGAGAAGAGGAAACTTCAATTGAGAAAATGCCTCTATCATATTGGCCTGTATCAGATTGGGGCATTTTCTTGAAATATATATGTCAATGGAACAGAACAGAGCCTCCGAAAAGCAAAGCTACACAAGTTTAAGAAACTAATCTCTAGCAAGAAGCAAGGGTAACTCAATAGAAAATGGGCAGTCTTTTTAACAAATGGCCCAGGAGCAAATGGACATAGTCCTGCAAGCAAAAGAAGAGATAGTGACACAGACATTACACCTTTAACAACATCAGTTCAAAAACGGACCAGAAGCTGAGTGGTGGTGGCACACGCCTTTAATCTCAGCACTCAGGAGGGAGAGGCAGGCAGATCTCTGTGAGTTCGAGGCCACCCTGGTCTACAAAATGAGTCCAGGATAGTCAAGGCTACACAGAGAAATCTTGCTTCTAAAAACAAAAAAACAAACAAACAAAAAAAAAAGAACAAACAATCCCCCACAAACAGATAAAACAAAAGAGATCAGAGATGTGACTGGACAGTGTAAAGATACAGAACTACAAAGTCAGGTAGACTATTGAGGTGGGCGGGCGAGTTAGTGCATTAATTACCTGTGATGTTACAAAACACAGGACAGAAATTGACGAAAGGAGGGGTTTGTTTCGCCTCCTGGTCTGAAAATTCAGCAAGTTGCGGAAGGGAAGTACCTAGTCACATTGCTGAGCTGGCTTCGTAAGAATGTAGTGTCATTACCGTCTTCATCGTTCTATCAAGATACCTGACAACACAATGGAAGGATGGGGGGTATTTGGGTTCTCGGCTCGAGGTGATGTGGTTCATCATGAGGGAAGGCATCACATAAAGAACCGCTCTGGCTAGTAGAGCAAGAGTGAGGCAAGTAGCCACACTGCATCCACACTGCGTCCACACTGCGTCCACACTGCATCCACACAGTATCCACACTGTGTCCACACTCTATCCACACTTTGTCCACACTGCATCCACACTTCATCCACGTTGTACCCACACTCTATCCACACTGCATCCACACTGCGTCCACACTGCATCCACACTGCGTCC
>NW_026585644.1:33875187-33875438 GCF_907164565.1 Psammomys obesus
CACTGCGTCCACACTGCATCCACACTGCGTCCACACTGCATCCACACAGTATCCACACTGTGTCCACACTCTATCCACACTTCATCCACACTGCATCCACACTGTGTCCATACTCTATCCACACTTCATCCACACTGCATCCACACTCCATCCACACTGTATCCACACTTCATCCATACTGTATCCACACTTCATCCACACTGCATCCACACTGTATCCACACTTCATCCACACTGTATCCACACTTCATC
>NW_026585644.1:33875448-33875822 GCF_907164565.1 Psammomys obesus
ACTTCATCCACACTGTATCCACACTTCATCCACACTGTATCCACACTCTGTCCACACTTCATCCACACTGTATCCATACTACATCTACACTGTATCCACACTTCATCCACACTGCATCCACACTGTATCCACACTTCATCCACACTGTATCCACACTTCATCCACACTGTATCCACACTGTGTGCACACTTCATCCACACTGTATCCATACTACATCCACACTGCATCCACACTGTATCCACACTTCATCCACACTGTATCCACACTTCATCCACACTGTATCCACACTGTATCCATACTACATCTACACTGTATCCACACTGTGTGCACACTGCATCCACACTGCATCCACACTGTATCCACACTTCATCCAC